>NC_142809.1:2543687-2813687 GCF_049724085.1 Artemia sp. Qi Xiang Cuo
ATCAATATGTGTATATAATAATGTCAGTGCATTTAAGTTGCCTTATAGAGTAAAATGTATCCAGTTGATACATGACCCACTTGTGTCATGATTACTCATCCTAAAGAACATTTGATTCTTCCGAATTATTTTATTTCAGGAATTGGGACGACGTAATAATCAGGCCAATGCATAAACCAGTGCAAGCATATCCCAGTAGCACCTATTTTCATCACGTCTCAACCAGCGAAGAGTACTCGCCATAAAGCCCAAGGAAACCTCATCCAAGCTTCGCACACCAAATTACGGATACATTTCGATCAAGGAAACGATGATCGTTCAACAAAGAAAAATTTCTTCAATTACAAATTGTATTATATATCAGGTAACAAGTCTCAAATATCCAGTACCTTAAAAAACATAACAACCTTAGAATTCTATTATCAAACATAAGACGTAAATGAATATATCATCTTTAATAATAAAACTGATGAACCCACTTTACCACGTTGAGTGCGTAAAAGAATCAAAGTAAGAAAAACTTTACACATCGACGATTTACACTTCAAATCACCTTAGAATATTTCTACATTATGAAGTTATAGAGAAAACAGAGACATTACAGTAAGCATTATGAGATAATTTTTGAAACATGAAACTGAAAAACCAAATCATTTAAATCAAAACACTTCGAGTGACATCACATGTGTGATAACGTACCCCTAAAACGAATTACAGACTGAATACTAAAATAATTACTAGTTTGATGTCGACTCTCCACAAGTTTAAACGTCATTCCCCCATGATATACCCAGAAATAACCATAAAAGTTAATCGAAACTAGCCATCCATAAACAATTTTATGGACCATAATATTTAAGTGCACGAAGAAACAGTTTTACCAACAAATACATTCTCTACATAATTGAAGATAACCCAAAGACAATACGCCATATCCTGTTGTCTTCAAATAAACAACACTTCTATCAGAAACGTAATCCCAGTGCCCAAGACGTTAACAACAAATCACCCTACAAGACATTTAAAAACAACAGGTGAAAACGAACCATAATGGTGAAATTCTACGCACCTGCAATCAGAGATTTAATCATTTCGTCTGAGATGAACGCATCTACAATGAGACACTAATCTGTTAAGGAACTATATATGAAGTATCTCTTCCGTTTCAACAACGCTAGGAAAGGACAATATTTTACAAAAGAAAAAGAGAGTACACTACATGACACGTATAGTGGTAAAATATCTGTGAACTTATATCAAATTTTATTTAACTTTGACAACTTAACGATATTAATATTATATTATTGTTGTTTACATAACGAACAACCAAGTTGAAGATATCTCTATTAACAGTTAAAATGGTAATAAAATAGTGAGTGTTATAAATTATTCATGAATGTATCACTATATACTTAGCTGGAATTATGTGTATTATTGTCCTATTATTCCGTAACTAGCATACCAAATATTGTTAGAAATATAGGAATTATCAGTGTTAGATGTAGAAAAAAAAAAACTTGGTGTAAGTAGCTATCTTAGTCCGATAGAGGAAACTTAGCAGACAAAAATAAGAAAAGTAATATAGAAAGAATTTTAATCGCTTAAGAACAAATACAATTATAAGGAAATAAAAACAGTTAAAAAATCGCATAAAACAAATAGTAGACGAATTTCAAAAAATTTAAAAAAACCCGAAGGCAAGCAAATACTAATAACGGGACGTTATTCAAAAACGGGATGGGTGATATGTACCAAGTACAATGTTTTACTTTAAAATATGAAAAGTTTACTTCATTCTAAATACGGAAATCTGCCTTGGAAATCTGCCTTAAATTCTCATTTATTTATCAGCCAAATATCCCTTTAAAAAGTTCAAAGCAAAAGGTGATTAATTTCAAATACCAAGAACTTCATGAATACTTTGTATAGATCCGCATTCTTTGTTATACAAAACAAAGAAATCGCGAACATTTCCAAGCGCTTTTGACAGATCTGAAAAGCAGAAAAATACGGGTTTTTTGCAAATACAATACTAATGAGATGGATTGGAATTTCGTTGAAGTATTTTCGAAAGACAAAAGCGGGACATTGTAAAACTTAGTTTGGTAGTTTTTAGAAGTACTCTCAAGAATGTGCATGTTTAATGATCAGAAGATCGCTGAAAAAACTATTGGATAGTTTGTCAGCATAATAGTCTGATTTTGCCAGCATAAGAGTAAAGAGACGGGCCCTCCGTGTGGAGATGAACCAATCAGAAAAAAGAGTGTAGTGGTCAGAAGCAAACTTCGTATTATATCGTTGTGAAGACGTTTTTTTCGAGGATTATGTTATGGGCTTTTGCTTTTACTGCATTACGGTATTAATATATTATCGTCATTCCTGTAAGAAACATTGCTGTATTTGCCTTTGCCTACTGAAGTTTGAAGCCGTATGTTTAATCATGTAAGTCCAATAAACCTATTACTTTTCTATTTTTACAGTCTTATTTTATATGTTCGTATCTAGATCTCAAGAGTGGCCCTCAAGTTCGTATATTACCCATTGGTAACGCTCCTAAGGTAATTTGACAATTTCACGAAGGATATTTATATGCCTGGACTGACGACGCTCGGGCAATGTTGGTCTCTTCCCAAGGAATCCTAAGTTAATTTCTCAAGCTTATCAACAAAACCCCCCCCATAACATCCTTTTCACCCGCAACTTTACTTTACAGCTTTTTGAATACCCCAACACCAAGCAATACATTTAAAAAGGCTTTATTATATCTTTTCAGAACAAGTTCTTTTCTTAATATCCCTCCTAAACCTCTTTTTAAAGTTGAAGTACTCATCCTTTCCACCCACAACTTTAACTTACGACTTTTTGCATACTCCAACACCAAACAATACTTTTCAAAAGGCTTTATTATATTATTTCAGAACAAGTACTTTTCTTAATATCCATCCTAAACCAATTTTAAAAGTTGAAGTACTCATCTTTTTCACCCACAACTTTACTTTACCGCTTTTTGAATACCTCTACACCAAGCAATGCTTTTCAAACGGCTTTATTATATTATTTCAGAACAAGATCCTTTCTTAATATCCCTCCTAAACCCATTTTACATGTTGAAGTACTCGTCCTTATCACCCACAATTTTACTTTACGACTTTTTGTGTACCCCAACACCAAGCAATACTTTCAAAGGCTTTATTATATTATTTCAGAACAATTTTTTTTCTTAATATCCCTTCTAAATCAATTTTACAAGTTGAAGTACTCATCCATTTCACCCATAACTTCACTTTACGACTTTTTTGCACACCACAACATCAAGCGAGGATCCACTTCAGTTCAGATTTTTCGCCAAAGACATAAATTTAAAGTTCTCCTCCAAATTTTTTGTAGAAGATAGAAAAAGTTATACATTGATCGTGAATATTTCACCATGATGATGGGGAGCTCCACTTTAATTCTGAGATTTTTCCCAAAGTCATTAAAAAAATTTAAAGCTCTGTTCTAAATTTTAGCGTAGAAGATAGGAAAAGTTATACTATGATTGTGAATATTTTCCATGAAGATAAAAAGTTCCATTTAAATTCTAATTTTCTCTATTAGAAGAAATAAGTTACAGATCAATTCTAGTTCAGATTTAGTTCTGAGAAAATCTGAACTGAAGCGGAAAATATTTATTTTCTCTGGAAAAATTTATTCAAGGAAAGTGTGTACACATGATAAAGTCATAGTTGCCTTGAATGCTGACACAGAGATATATTTGAACTATGAAACAAGTAGTAGTGGAGATATTATTGGGAATGTATACTTACGTTGTCATGACAGTGATGAGTTAAATTCCTTTGGAGTACTCAAGAATTTCCATCATACAAATGATGGATATAAGAAAGCATTATTTCTAGAGAACTTAGTACTCAACGAAAAGGCCAGCATGAAAATAACAGTTGATGAAGAACGGCAACTTCTAGCTATTGGTTCTGGTAACGGGTTACCAGTTGATAGATCTTATCGCCATCTTTTCGGTATTAGATTTTGAAGGAAAGCAAAGGGAAAAAGAAGACATGCATACTGCTGCACCAACATCCTAAATCATATCTTGTCAACGTTCCAGAACTGTTACCTCTGTAAAAATAATGTGATAATAGACAATAAAATCACAGACAAAATAAAAAGAGTATTGGCAGCCAATATTACTACTGAATGTCAAGATAAATTAATGGAGAATAAAGCATAAGTGAAAATTATTACTACCAAAGATCATATGGTCAATGAATTAAATAATACCAAGGATGAAATGTGTTTTGAACCTGTATGTGACATCCCAGTAAAAATTGTATATGACTCAAAATGGAATAATGATTATTCAAGTGGTTATGAACTAAGAGAAGTGAGTAACTCTAGTATCTAGAGAGAATCTGATGATTTATTTTATGGAACTGATTCAAAATGTTCTAATTGGCCCAATAATATTAATAGTGTATAACAATGTATGCAATATACTTTTATGTTAATATTCTACCTGTTGTTATTTCAAAAAAAATATTTTATGCATTACTTTGCTATATTTCTATGATTTTTGGATACGTTAGCATGTCAACGCTTATAATGTTTATTAGAAAAGTCGGAGATTTTCTATTTTCTTTGGAGTATGTATACTTTATCATGTATACACACTTTCCTCGAATAATTCATTTCACTTCTTTTTTTAAATATGATGTCGGTGTTTATCCGTCCAATGGATGGAAATTACTAATCTAATACATGCAATAAACTAGATAGTCTCAATAAACTATCATGGAGTACCACTGGGAAAGCCGCTTCCGATGTAAGAGCAAGCATAGAGTACGATTGCTATATCCGCAAGCATATTTCATGTTGTTATAGATGGCAGCGCACCCGCTCAGACAGACAGTCATAGTGAGAGAGACATACAAAAAGTTAGGTTAATTTAGGTTCACTTAGAGTGGCGCACCACTTAGAGTGGCGAGAAAATTAGAATTGGACTATAACTTTTTTCTTTTATTTGAGAAAATTCAGAAGAGAAATTGAACTTTTCTTCACTTCGTTGTGAAAACTCAGAGTTAAAGTGGGACCTTTTTTCTTCTCTGGGAAAAAATTCAGAAGACAACTTGAACTTTTCTTCACTTCACTTCATTGAGAAAATTTAGAATTAAATTGGAACTTTTTATCTTCATGGAAAGTATTCACATCTAAGGTATAACTTTTTCTATCTTCTAAGCAAAAGTTTAGAACAGATCTTTCAATTTTTCATCTCTTTGAGAAAAAACAGAACTGAAGTGGATCCTTTTTATTTTTATGGGAAAAATAAGAATTGATCTGTAACTATTTAGAACAGAACTTTCAATTTTTTCATCTCTGAGAAAATTCAGAATCGAAGTGGAACCTTTTTATTTTCATGGAAAAAATTAGAATTAAAGTGAAACTTTTTATTTTCATGGAAAATATACACAAACATAGTATAAATTTTCGTATCTTCTATGGAAAAATTTAGAACAGAACTTTAAATTTTTTATGTCTTTTGAGAAATTAAGAACTGAAGTGGAAGCTTTTATTCATTTTCTTTGGTAAAATTCAGAATTGAGCTAAATTTTTCTTTTCTTTAAGAAAATTCAGAAGAGAACTTGAACATTTTGCACCTCTTCGAGAAATCTCAGAATTAAAGTGTAGCTCCTTATCTTCATGGTGAATATTCACGATCAAAGTATAATTTCTTTCTATCTTCTTCGAAAAATTTGGAACAGAACTTTAAATTTTTCATCTCTTTGAGAAAAATCGGAATTGAAATTAAGAAAATTTAGAATTAAAATGAACTTTTCCTATCTTCTATGGAAAAATTTAGAACAGAACTTAGGATTTTTTATGTCTTTGACAAATTAAGAACTGAAGTGGAAGTTTTTTTCATTTTCTTTGATAAATTTCAGAATTGAGCTAACTTTTTCTCTTCTTTAAGAAAATTCAGAAGAGAATTTGAACATTTTACACTTCTTCGAGAAAACTCAGAATTAAAGTGTAGCTCCTTATCGTCCTGGCGAACATTCACGATCAAAGTATAACTTTTTTCTATCTTCTACGAAAAATTTGGAACAGAACTTGAAGTTTTCTTCACTTCTTTGGGAAAATATATAATTAAAGCAGAACTTTTCTCTTCTTGGAGGAAAAATTCCGAATCGATGTATCTACGGTAAAATTTAGAACAGAAATTAAAATTTTTTCATCTCTTTGAGAAAAATAGGAAGTGAAATTATAAAAATTTACAATTAGAGTGAAACTTTTTATCTTCGTGGAAAATATAAATAATCATAGTATAACTTTGTCTATCTTCCACGGAAAAATTTAGAACTGAACTTTAAATTTTTATGTCATTTGAGAAATTAAGAACTGAAGTGGAACCTTTTTATTTCTTGAAAAAATTGAATTGATCTGTAAGTTCTTTGGTAATTCTAATTGAGCTAACTTTTCACAATCAATGTATAACTTTTTCTACTTCTATGAAAAATTTGGAATAGTACTTTAAATTTTTTCATCTCTTTGAGAAAAATCAGAACTGAAGTTGAACCTTTTTATATTCTTTGGAAAGATAGAATTGATCAGTAACTAATTTCTTTTTCGTTGAGAAAGTTCAGAAGAGAACTTGAACTTTCCCCCACTTCGTTGAGAAAACTTAGAATTAAAGTGGAACCTTTTATCTTCATGGAGAATATTCACAACTATGATATAACTTTTTCTATCTTTTACGGGAAAATTTAGAATGGAACTTTAATTTTTTATGTCTTTGGGGAAATAAGAACTGAAGTGGAAGCTTTTTATTTTCTCTGGAGAAATTATAATTGAAATGTTTGTTCTTTGGTAAAATTCAGAATTGAGCTAACTTTTCACAATCAGAGTATAACTTTTTCTATCTTCTATGAAAAATTTGGAACAGTACTTTAAATTTTTTCATCTCTTTGAGAAAATCTGAACTGAAGTAGAAAATATTTATTTTCTCTGGCAAAATAGAATTGATCTGTAACTTATTTCTTCTCATAGATAAAATTAGAAATAAAATGGAACTTTTTATCTTCATGGAAAATATTCACAATCATAGTATAACTTTTCCTATCTTCAACGCTAAAATTTACAACAGAGCTATAAATTTTTTCATGACTTTGGGGAAAATCTCAAAATTAAAGTGGAGCTCCTTATCATCATGGTGAAATATTCACGATCAGTGTATAACTTTTTCTATCTTCTACAAAAAACTTGGAGGAGAACTTTAAATTTATATTGGGGAAAAATCTGAACTGAAGTGGAACCTTGCTTGATGTTGTGGTGTGCAAAAAAGTCGTAAAGTAAAGTTGTGGGTGAAAAGGATGAGTACTTCAACTTGTAAAATTGGTTTAGAAGGGATATTAAGAAAAACTTGTTCTGAAATAATGTAATAAAGCCTTTGAAAGTATTGCTTGGTGTTGGGGTACACAAAAAGTCGTAAAGTAAAGTTGTGGGTGATAAGAATGAGTACTTTATCATGTAAAATGGGTTTAGGAGGGATATTAAGAAAGGATCTTGTTCTGAAATAACATAATAAAGCCGTTTGAAAAGTATTGCTTGGTGTCGAGGTATTCAAAAAGCGGTAAAGTAAAGTTGTGGGTGAAAAGGATTAGTACTTCAACTTGTAAAATAGGTTTAAGAGGGATATTACGTAACGAAATTGTTCTGAAAATATATAACAAAGTATTTTTATAAGTATTGCTTGGTGTTGGAGTGTTTAAAAAGCTGTAATGTAAAGTTGTGGGTGAAAAGGATGAATACTTCAAGATGTAAAAGGGGTTTAGGATGGACAATGCTAAAAGAACTTGTTCTGAAAAGATATAATAAAGCCTTTTGAAAGTATTGCTTGGTATTGGGGTATTCAAAAAGTCGTAGAGCTGTGTGTGAAAAGGATGAGTACTTCAACTTGTAAAATTGATTTAGGTGGGACATTAAGAAAAGAACTTGTTCTGAAAAGATATTATAAAGCCTTTTTAAAAGTATTTCTTGGTGTTGGGGTATTAAAAAAGCTGTAAAGTAAAGTTGTGGGTGAAAAGGATGCGTACTTCAACTTGTAAAATTGGTTTAGGAGGGACATTAAGAAAAGAATAATATAATAAAGCCTTTTGAAAGTATTGCTTGGTGTTGGGGTATGCAAAAAGTCGTAGAGTTGTGTGTGAAAAGGATACGTACTTCAAGTTGTAAAAAAGATTTAGGAGGGATTTTAAGAAAAGAACTTGTTCTGAAAAGCCTTTTGAAAAGTATTGATTGGTGTTGGGGTATGCAAGAAGTCGTGGAGTTGTGTGTTAAAAGGATGAGTACTTCAACTTATAAAATAAGTTTAAGAGGGATATTAAGAAAAGAACTTGTTCTGAAATAATATAATAAAGCCTTTTTAAAAGTATTGCTTGGTGCTGGAGTATTCAAACAGCTGTAAAGTAAAGTTGTGGGTGAAAAGGATGCGTACTTCAAGTTGTAAAATTGGTTTAGGAGGGAGATTAAGAAAAGAACTTGTTCTGGAAAGCCTTTTTAAAAGTATTGCTTGGTGTTGGGGTATTCAAAAAGCTGTCAAGTAAAATTGTGGGTGAAAAGGATGCGTACTTCAAGTTGTGAAATCGGTTTAGGAGGGATATTACGTAAAGTACTTGTTCTGAAAAAGCATTTTGAAAGTATTGCTTGGTGTTGGGGTATGTAAAAAGTCGTAGAGTTGTGTGTGAAAAGAATACGTACTTCAAGTTGTAAAATAGATTTAGGAGGGTATTAAGAAAAGAACTTGTTCTGAAAAGCCTTTTGAAAAGTATTGCTTGGTGTTGGGGTATGCAAAAAGTCGTGGAGTTGTGTGTGAAAAGGATGAGTACTTCAACTTATAAAATAAGTTTAAGAGGGATATTAAGAAAAGAACTTGTTCTGAAATAGTATAATAAATCCTTTTTAAAAGTATTGCTTGGTGCTGGAGTATTCAAAAAGCTGTAAAGTAAAGTTGTGGGTGAAAAGGATGCGTACTTTAAGTTGTAAAATTGGTTTAGGAGGGACGTTAAGAAAAGAACTTGTTCTGAAAAGATATAATAAAGCCTTTTTTAAAAGTATTGCTTGGTGTTGGAGTGTTCAAAAAGCTATAAAGTAAAGTTGTGGGTGAAAAGGATGAGTATTTCAAGTTGTAAAATTGGTTTAGGAGGGAAATTACGTAAAGAACTTGTTCTGAAATGATATAATAAAGTCTTTTGAAAGTATTGCTTGGTGTTGGGGTATACAAAAAGTCGTAGAGTTGTGTGTGAAAAGGATGAGTACTTCAACTTGTAAAATTGATTTAGGAGAGATATTAAGAAAAGATTGTTCTGAAAATATATAATAAAGCCTTTTTAAAAGTATTGCTTTGTGTTGGGGTATTCAAAAAGCTGTAAAGTAGAGTTGTCGGTGAAAAGGATGCGTACTTCAACTTGTTAAATTGGTTTAAGAAGGGACATTAAGAAAAGAATAATCTAATAAAGCCTTTTGAAAGTATTGCTTGGTGTTGGGGTATGTAAAAAGTCGTAGAGTTGTGTGTGAAAAGGATACGTACTTCAAGTTGTAAAATAGATTTAGGAGGGATATAAAGAAAAGAACTTGTTCTGAAAAGCCTTTTGAAAAGTATTGCTTGGTGTTGGGGTATGCAAAAATTCGTGGAGTTGTGTGTGAAAAGGATGAGTACTTCAACTTATAAGATAAGTTTAAGAGGGATATTAATAAAAGAACTTGTTCTGAAATAATATAATAAAGCCTTTTTAAAAGTATTGCTTGGTGTTGGAGTATTCAAAAAGCTGTAAAGTAAAGTTGTGGGTGAAAAGGATGCATACTTCAAGTTGTAAAATTGGTTTAGGAGGGACAATAAGAAAAGAACTTGTTCTGCAAAGCCTTTTTAAAAGTATTGCTTGGTGTTGGGGTATTCACAAAGCTGTAAAGTAAAGTTGTCGGTGAAAAGGATGCGTACTTCAAGTTGTAAAATCGGTTTAGGAGGGATATTACGTAAAGAACTTGTTCTGAAAAAGCCTTTTGAAAGTATTGCTTGGTGTTGGGGTATGTAAAAAGTCGTAGAGTTGTGTCTGAAAAGGATACGTACTTCAAGTTGTAAAATAGGTTTAGGATGGATATTAAGAAAAGAACTTATTCTGAAAAGCCTTTTGAAAAGTATTGCTTGGTGTTGGGGTATGCAAAATGTCGTGGAGTTGTGTGTGAAAAGGATGAGTACTTCAACTTATAAAATAAGTTTAAGAGGAATATTAAGAAAAGAACTTCTTCTGAAATAATATAATAAAGCCTTTTTAAAAGTATTGCTTGGTGCTGGAGTATTCAAAAAGCTGTAAAGTAAAGTTGTGGGTGAAAAGCATGCGTACTTCAAGTTGTAAAAATGTTTAGGAGGGACATTAAGAAAAGAACTTGTTCTGGAAAGCGTTTTGGAAAGTATTGCTTGGTGCTGGGGTCTTCCCATAACTGCAATGTAAATCCGTGTGTGAAAAGCATGAAGACATAAAGTTGCAAAAACGGCCTAGGAGAGACATTGATAAAAAAAAGCGTTCTGAAAAAATATAAAAAAGTCTTTTGAAAAACATTGTTTTGTGTTGGAGTGTGCAAAAAGCCATAATGCAAAGTTTTGGGTGATACTGATGAGTACTTCTAGTCATAAATTGGCTTAGGAGGGACATTACGTAAAGAACTTGTTCTGAAATGATATAATAAAGCCATTTGAAAGTATTGCTTGGTGTTGGTGCATGCAAAAAGTCGTAGAGTTGTGTATGAAAAGGATGAGTACTTCAACTTGTAAAAATGGTTTAAGGAGGGACATTAAAAAAAGAATAATATAATAAAGATTTTTGAAAGTATTTCTTGGTGTTGGGGTATGCAAAAAGTCGTAGAGTTGCGTGTGAAAAAGATACGTACTTCAAGTTGTAAAATAGATTTAGGAGGGATATTAAGTAAAGAACTTGTTCTGAAAAGATATATTCGGGGGGAGCCAAAAAGTTGGGGGGGAGGGCTGCCCTTCTGTGTCTCAAGTGCGCAAAAAAAAGTATTTAAAAAAATGAGAGGGGGGGGCAAAAAGCTGGGGGCCCGGGGGGAGGGGGCTTTTTGGGGGCCCTTTGGGGTTGGGGTAGGGGACCTTACAACACTTTTCAAATGGAACTTGTGTATTGAATGAATGAATGGTTTTTATTTCCCATCATAAATAACACAAGGTTACACAACGGAGTATTGAAAAAAAAGAAAAAAAAAGAGAATAAGAAAACGCAATAAGAGAAACTACAAGACTTCAATAACAATCTATATACAGCATACTAAACTCTTATTCAAACTAGCCTACGATAGCTCGGTACATATCATGATCAGGATTGAGCGAACGCCGAAATCGAACGATTCGCTCAGTAGCTGCAGTAGTCGGGTCCACAACGCTGTAATTTTTTAAAACTCTTGATTTTCTCTCCCATGGCGGAACACTTAAAAGATACTTTGTATACTTATAGTAAACCCGACGGACTGAGCGCTTATCTGTTTTGGTGAGAAGAGACCAACATGGCGAGAGTGACAGAACATGCGGGATAACGAACATGGAATAGAGCCTTCCGAGTATACGGCGGTTACACATACGTTTGCAGGGTAGAAGTAGTCCGTATGCTTTGCGTGCCTTTTCTGAAAAATGCTCAACCAGTGCTTCCGGAGTAAACCGCAGATCTGAAGCGATCGGCAGTCCAAGCTAAGTGAGAGATGGCTTTGAGCTCACCGCAGTATCGCCTAGGAGTACGCTAATCGGGGTTGAATCTTTCGCGTTGCGACGAAAAACAACTACTTCACTTTTGGCAGCATTAAAAGCTAGCCCAATCTTAGCATATTCATCACTCAATATATTGTAGTTATCCTCAACCCTTGAAACAGACCTACTTGCGTTAAGTATATCATCAGCGTAATTGATGAGCGACACGTCTATACCTAGATATATGCAGCACGTTTTGGCAGATTCTTGAGGTATGATAATACTGTTGTTGTATAGAGGAGGGGAAGTAATGGAGCCTTGCCGGATACCTTTACGGACAGGTATAACTACGGTGGATACCACCATACCGCGATAAGTGGGGACTTTAATCTTCACTCTCAGCCTCCTATAAATGCTCCTCCATACAACGACAACCGAACAGTTAACTCCGCGTTTACAAGCAGAACTAACTATATGTGCCTGGATACCGGAGTCGAATGCTCTACGCACATCGTGGCTTGCTAGAACGAGTGCATGATTATTATTGTGAGCACTGAGCAAAATATCAGCTATCAACAAATGAGCAGGCTCGCGACTAGTACCACTCTTAAACCCGAATTGCGAATAGGGAGTATAACAAGCTTCACTTAGGTCACCAAAAACAAGTATTTCCATGAGTTTGCAGAATACCGGCGCAACAGTTATCGGGCGGTATGATGAACAGCTCCTGGGATCATTCCCTCTTTTGGGAACTGGTGTAACGACGCCAACACAGAAAACATCGGGGGCAAGACCGCAGTTAAAGATCGTCTGGTACATAAGAGCAAGGTGATTTAACACATTGTCACCCCCAATAGCCAGATGCATTCCACAAATATTATCATCACCTCGAGAATACTTCTTTTTGAGTTTAGAAAGCATATGACGGATGCTAGAAACAGTAACAACGAACCCAAAACTTCGTTCATTTGACGGTAGAAGGGAGTCGAGCCCTTTTTCGAACTCTTTCTCGAGAGCCTGGTTTGACGGTGAGAATTCGGCGTTGAAATATTCATTCCAATTACTTTCACTTGGCAAAATTTCTTCTTTGCGAGATTTCGGACTCCTTTTCTTTTTAATATACTTCCAGACTGCAGTTGGGTCACCTTCAAGCACTTTGCAATTCTGGTCCATTAAGTCGGTTCGGTGTTTAGCAAGGGTCTTGGCGAACTTTCGCTTAGTATATAACTTGATATCATTCAAGACACCTTGACGAGGGCGCCCGCACTCGTTCCATAGTGTATACCAGAATTTAGATCGACTACAAGACTCGGACCACTGTATATTCTGAGACCACTGTGGATTTTCACTTCCGATTCGAACTTTTCGTGTCGGAACTGCAGCCTTTTCGGCACAGCGTAGGGCATGTGTAATTTCTGCACAGTAATTGTTCAGGAGTATCTGCTTCTCATTATTGGAAACAGGCAAACCCTGTTGAAGCAGTTGACATGGGACCTTTATCTTTTCAAGTATATTATCATACACGGACTTGAAAAGCGCAGAGTCGGCTTTTCCCCACTCAGATATTACCACCCATTTACGGTGACAATCATCGAGCTGAGTAGGTTTATTAGTGACACAGAACACTTTCGAGATGGGTAGGTGGTCGGAAGCACAGATGCTTAATTTTACCACTACATTTTCCGTTTGTCTTCACATCTGCAGAGCACAGCATTGAGTCAAGGGAGGATACAGAGCCGGAGTTGTGTACATGCGTGTAGTCCAGGTCATTTTCAAGTACACGGAGACTTTCACAGGCAGCTACCAGAACCTGAGTTCTCGGGTTATTGTTGCACAGGTTACAGTTCATGTCTCCGGTGACAATGCATGACAGTTTTTGCGTAACACATCCGTCAACTGCTCCACAAATCTGTCCACAAGCAACATTGAATCTTGCATCAGATTCATCGTCACGATAATCCGTGGGCATATAGACACAGAATAAAGCTGTATCAGCAATTCAGACACCGACGAAGAAATTAGACTGCTTTTACACGGACGGTATAAGATTCTGGGCATCAGTATTGAAATACCACCAGAGGTTCTACCTCTGCCAGAACGCTTTGCAGGAACACTGAATATACTGAAGCAGTCATTGATCCCAAAAAGCTGAAGTCCTTCTGCTTTAAGAAAGTGCTCATTTATACAGACTACTCCATATTCTTGTACTAGTTACTCAACCAGAGAGAGTTTAGCCAGACTTCCCCCATTCATGTTCCATGATACAACTTTGAGTTCAAGATTATTCATTGAAATGTCTGAGACATTTCCTCTGAAATGTCTCAAACTGTTTCGCCCAAAAAATCCCTAAAATGTCTCAAAGTGTTTTGCCCAAATAATCCCCTAAAGTAATTTCTGCCTGTTCCTTTGTTTCGGCATCCCTGCAATGTCACATTTGAAATTCCCAGGAAACCATTTCCCGCGTAAAATATATTCAATCTTTCTTGATTTCGAAGGTTTTCCTAGCTACACTATTAAGGTTTCGATAGAATATCAATTTATCTCTGTGACCTAAAGAATTTTAAGTTACATATCGCATATACACTGCAAACTAAATGCTTCATCTCTTCCCCTAAATGAAGCCATATGCATTCTCCTCTGTATCTGTTGCACTTAAAACATCTTAAATCTATGTTATCCAAGAGATGAAATCAAGAATCAAGTTGCATTATTAAGACTTCGAAAGAATATTAATTCCTGAATTTATCGCTAAGCCTAAAGACCAGAGAAGCCATATTTAAAAATAAAATATTAATTTATCTCTGTCACTAAAGACCATTTATCTCTCAAACCTAAAAACCAAAGAAGCCTTAGTGTTTCTTAATTCCCCTTGTATTACATTAGAATTCCCCGTCAGATTATGCAAATCAATTTCTCAGAAAACTACTTTCCCTCTAGTGAATCAATACATTGTCCCTTTAGAATTCAGTGCGCATGTGCAAACTTCGCCCCGGAGTCAATAGGCTTCGAAACAGCCCCCCTTATTAACCTTGAAAGAGGTTTCAATGACCCGTTAATAGATCAATAATCCATGAATAAATTATGTCCTGTCAGCGTTAGACTCTTTTATAGATGGCAGCACGGTGTTCGTCTCGGACCTCCTGGTAGGTTCCTACTAGCATCCTAGATGAAAATGTTCGCAAAATCAATGAATTTTTGTACGTTTTGAGAATTCAGGGTGCCATAATAGGTTTGAAAGTCAATGTTAATAAGACGCTTAGACTGGGAATAAGTGAAGTTGAACAGGTGATGTTGGGTAACGAGAAGATCGATCAAACGAAGCTTCACCTACCGTCGCTAGACTGATCAAGCGGACAGCTTAACTTACCTAGGTAATATTATCACTAAAGACGGTGGATGCAGTGAAGATGTTAAAAGCAGAATGGCCATGGGCGGTTTTTCATAGTTGAAAAAGTTTGGAAGAATTGGAAAATACGCCTGTGAATCAACATTAGAATGTTGGAAGCTACAGTAATGACAATGGTCAAGTATGGTTCTGAAGCTTGGGCGGTCCGAAAGACGGAGGAGGATTTGTTAGATTTTTTCCAGAGAAATTGTCGATGGATTGTATTGGATACCCATCTGACTGACCGTATTTCAAATAATAAGCTTTGCGAAAAATTGTGGCTCTATCCCCCTTTCTTGGGCTATAATGGGAAAAGGCGGAGATGGCCAGGACACTTTATGCAGATGAAGGATGAAACTGTACTTTTTAATTAAACGAAACGCACTCAAGAATTATGCTTAGGTTAGATCTCAGAAAACGGATTTCATAGCCACAAAGACAATTGACGGGTGATAGAATGCCAGTCATTATTTGTATCACTATTTTGCAGAACTCGAAGAAGTTGAAAACGGCTATCAGAACTTTGTAGACCAATTGGAGCGACCGTTAATTAAAAAAGGTTAAAATAAACTGGCAAAAATTAAATAATGCATACAATAGAAAGACAAAACATTTTTTTTTAAATTACTAATAATGCCTATATTACGAGTGGATTTGAATGTAATGCCCTGCGTCATGAACCTCATTCAACTGCCTCGCTCCTTGGAATACTTAAATAACCATTATTCCCGTTGTGAATGGATAATAATTTATAAATCAAACGTAAATGACGCAAAATGACTTCTGAAAGTTAGCAAGTAGCCTGTTTACAGCGATCATCCCAAAGTTCGTTGACCTTTTATCTCACCCATCAGTGTTCTGTTTTACAGCGATTTTCAACTAAATATCCTATTTTATTTAACTTTCTCGCCCAGGGGTAGATCCAAGATTTCGAAAGAACGGGGGGCTCTCTCAAAATTTTAATGGCGTTTTTTTTTTGGCTTTTTGTTGTTTTGACTTTATTTCGATAGCGCTGCGGTAAGAAAGCCCTGTGGCCGTGGTAACTTAGGTTCGAATCTTTGATGAGATAAATTTTTTGTCTTAGAGAAGACTAAAGACTCTATTCTTAGTATAGTTAAGAAAGAATAGATAAAGAAAAAACTCAAAAACTTTTTTTCAGAATAGACAAAAAAATTAGAAATTTTTTCTCGACAATATATGAATATAAGTAAAAACGGATTAGGTTTTTCACAATTTGATCTTTTTAACTGTTTTTCCAAAACTCACCGACTTTTTCACTATGAATTTGTAACTTGGATCAGTTTGACTTCTATGTTATGCAAAGCCCAATCCGTTTTACGCCCCACGTTATCACTTATCTTTATAAAGAAAAAGTTATTTCTACTTAGAAAACGAGTGTAACATTTTTTCTTATTTATTATTTTTTTAGATTAATTTTGTCGCATGACAGCAATTTTTAATTTATACGAAGCCTAACTGGTTTAAAAAAAAAAAAAAAAAATGGCTGTACATCAGCCACTCGAAAAATTGGAACCTAGACAATCCCTGCATTACAAAAAGGCACAAATTTAGCTCTTTTCGAATTATTAGAAAAGAAACCTTCACAGAAACACTGATTAAACAAATCTAAGAAGTGAGCGTCGAGAACTTAGAAAAGAGTCCTTGGACGTATTAAGTCCACGCGTACTGCTTTTTTAATGATTTGAGTATTTTCTCAAATTTTTCTGACAAAATAGGTTCTAAATAAAACAACGTCATTTTATCTAAATAAACAATTTTTTAATCATTTTAATCGCATAATCTGATGCTACATGTTCTGTCAGTTAAATTGAAAATAATCACACATGTGGTGAACACCAACCTGATCCGCATCTGCTATGCTACTACTACTACTAGTAGTAACGACTCACTGCAGCACCAAACTGCCTTAGCCTAGCACAACAACGCACGTTCCTCCTCCATCCCAATCTATTCAAAGCCTCCCCCCCCCCAAAAAAAAGTTCCTATTTCTCTTAAATATAAAAAGGCAGTACAAAAAGGAAATAAGAAATTTTGGCATACTGGTAGTGTGGCGAAATAAATGCCACCAGATAATTTTTTTTATGAGGGTTTTACTTTAAAGTTCTTCCTTATTATCTCTTTTTTCCACTTCGATTTTGTATTTTTCCATTTTGATTTGTAATTTTACCTTATTATTGTGTTTTTAGTGGTTCTAAACGAATACCCCCCCCCGGAAAATACCCCCCCCCCGCGGAAAATACCCCCACCCCAAAAAAAGAAAATATCCCCCGTGGAAAATAAGGCCTTCCAAATTTGATAGTTTTATTTGAGTTTTATTTTTTTTTTATTTCCGTAGGGGGATGGAATTTTGGTACTTCTGTATTATGCGCCACTCACTCAAGTTTACGCTGTGTAAAATTCGAGAACACACCGTTTTTTTTTGTTAGTTTCTTCGTTACTTTATAAATAAATTTGCGCTTTGGATTTGCACATTAGGGGGGGGGGGGGGAAGCATAATGGGTCTGCATCCAAAATGTGTTTGGTACAATTATTCTGCATATTAGATAGATAGAGAAATAAGTGAATTTTAAAGCCAAATATACGGCCATGAACACTGTAAAATAACATAAATGAATATAGTGAATGGAGGGGGGGATGTTTAACCCTCCAAAAAATGCCCTCCCCCACGAAAAAAAACCCTCCCCCTCCTTCGGAAAGTAACCCCCGCGGAAAACTAAAAGCAATTGACCAGGGATTTAAGGAACCGGTAGGCATACCTCAAATTAGCTCTTCGTTAGGTCTGGATATGATTTAGAAAACAATCAGAAATTATATAAAAAAATAGCTTTTCAACTAAAAGTAAGGAACAGATTTGGAAACTATTTGAACAGATTATTCTTTGTATGAAGGGGACTGTCTCCTCTTTATCTCCTTACTCTTTACTGTGAAGTTTTGCTTTTTTCCAAATTTTTTTTAGAAAAATTTGTAATTGGAAAAAAAAAATATTTTTCAAAGCGCAAATTTTTTTTTTTTAACGAACAAGGTGTTGGAAAGGGGGCAGTCCCCCTTATATACAGAGTAATTTATATTTGTTTTAAGTTTTATTTTAAACTTGATCCTAACTTTATTTGAAAAACCTTTTCTTTTTTTTAAATTACATTTCATTAAACTATGCAACCTGGCTCAATAATAACAAAAACTCTAAAAAACGGAATTGTGATACCAATAGAAACATGAAAAGAATTGGCTTATAATACTGAATCCAAATATGTTAGTTTCATTAAGTTTAGTCTTACCCATCAAAAGCTACGAGCCTGAAAAACTTTGTCAGATTTTTGTAAAAAAGGGAAAAGACCCCGAAAAGGAAAAAGGGAAAAAATTAGAGGGCAACTTGACCCTCCCCCCCACGCTAATTTTTTTCCCGAAGTCACCCAATCAAAATTTTGAGATAGTCATTTTGTTCAGCATAGTCGAAAATTTAATAAATATGTCTTTGAGGAAAACTTAATCCCACAAATTTCCGGTGAAAGGGATGAAAGTTATGAACTTTGCTCATTGTTTACATATAGTATTGATTATTGGGAAGTATACAGATGTTTTCAGGAGGGATTTTTTATGTTGGGGTGGGGGTCGGAGGAGGGGATTTCCGATGGAGCTATGAAATATCCCAGTGAGTGTATTACATCCTGATTGAAGCAATACTAGTGACCCACATTATCTTGCATTTGAAACGGTCGCTTCCTAACAGATGCAAATATCCTACTGTTGGGCCGACATGCTTGACCCAACGATTCGGCTTGTTTTGTCCCAGGTTGCATAAATTTCACTTTAGCAGAAACCGTAATGCTTCCGGGTCGGCACTGATGTTTGTTCAAAAACACTTAAATGAAACATTACATTTACTCTATACTAGGATGTTTTTTGTTTTTTTTTTAGTTAACAAAATTTCCAGATACCTCGCTATTGTTCTGTAATATTTTAGTGGCCGTATACCTAGAAAGAATTATATTCTGACTTCAACTATAAAAAAAAAATGACTAAAACTATGAAAAAACTCGAATAAAAGTTTTAAATTTAGAAACCTTATTTTCCACAGAGGGGAAGGGTATTTTCCAAGGAGGGGGTATTTTCCGAAGGAGGGGGGGGGGGTATTTTTCGCGGGGAGGGCATTTTTGGGGGTTAAACCCCCCCCCCCCATTCACTATATTCATTTATGCTATTTTCCTGTGTTCATGGCCGTATATTTGGCTTTAAAATACACTTTTTTTTTTATCTATCTAAAATGCGGAATAATTGTACCAAACAAATTTTGCATGTAGACCCATTATGCTTACCCCCCCCCCCCCTAATGTGCAAATCTATAGCGCAAATTTATTTTTAAAGTAACGAAGAAACTAACAAAAAAAAAACACCGTGTTCTCGAATTTTACGCAGTGTAAACTTGAGTGAGTGGCGCGTAATACACAAGTACCAAAATTCCATCCCCCTACGGAAATTAAAAAAAAAAAAAATCTCAAATTTGGAAAGCCTTATTTTCCACAGGGGATTTTGCCGGGGGGGGGGGAAACGCCGGCCACCGTTTTTAGTAATTTCTGTGTTTTAGCATTCCTGTGCGTATTACTAACGAACCGATGAAATATTTCTTAACGGCGGTCTCAAATTACGCTGTTTTTTTCTTAAACCCAACTTTATTCTTTTTTTTCCGACACCACATCGATATTGTTGCTTTTAAAATGCACAATGTATTAAGCTAATGCGGGATTACTTTGCCTCAAAACAAATATCCCAACAGTAGTGATGTAACAGTATCTCCAAGCGGGGCCCTATCCTTTTTGCACATATTGATATCTCCGAGCGGACAGTACTCCTTTATAGTGTCAATTAAAGGAAGCGGACAGTACTCCCTTACTATTTCAATGGAAGAGAGCGGGTAGGTGGGACATTACTGTGTCAATGAAAGGTAGCGGGCAGGTATATGGATGTTTTATGTTTATGGACTTTTATTGTCCGTTGTATTGGTGCTATATTTGATGTTTTATTGTATGGGAGTCTGATTGTTATTACAGAGATGGTTTTTGATATATGGTTGAATATGTGTGTTATATTATGATTGATTATACGTATTGTTATATGATTGGTATTTTATTTAATGTTTTTTTTGTATGGATGTTTTATTGTATGAATATATGGATTTTTATTTAATAGTTTTTTGTTGATGTCTTTTTATTATACTCTAAAGATGATATGTTTTCTTATCCAATGATATGACTTTTTACATTCTAAGTAAAATCCCATTGATTTCATGAAACTTGTGTTTGATGTAGGAATCGAACGTGAGACCAGTTTCCTAAGGTAAAAGAATTCCTAAGGTAAAAGAACGACACGTTACTCGTCTGAACCAACAAGCCATTGAACATATTATGATTTTAGAAATACATCCAATGTTTTGTTTCTGGAACATTAGCCAACTGATGTTAAGCGTCACAATATCGTAACAAGTTATTTGTACATTCGATTTATCAATTGGATTTTCGGTAAGTTTTAATAGTGACTTGTTTCGGGACATTTTTATGACATAATCGTGAGAATATGCATACCACGATGATTTAAAATGCATGCCGGACAGACAATTTCTTCTGATGCTTGGGCCCCAAGTCCTACCCCTATCCCTATACCCCTCCCTCCCTAAAACCCTCCCCTCTAGCCCTCCCTCACCCTCGAACCCCCCTCCCTCCCTCCTTTTTCCCTACTCCACCCCAACTTTTTTTTAACATGGTATTTTTTCTAACTTTTTTTTACATCTCTTAGAATGACGTAAAACATACTTAAAACATAAAAAAAGTCATATTTAATATTTTCTAAATTCAAAATGAGAATGATATAGAAATTTTAGTCTTGACTTTCACTATTTGAAAAATATTGTTTGTAGTAGCACTTTTTTTTGGACTAAATTTGTTTGGACTTCGAAAATATTTAACTTATAAATTCTTTATCGACATCATTTGTCGGATACGTCTTAGAAAATTTACAAAATCTAAGTATTAGATTAAATAAATTCTTTATCAGCATCTTTTGTGAGATATGTCACTGACCAAATCTAAGCATCATAGGGAATAAATTCTATATCAACTTCTTTGTCGGATACATCAGATAACATTCACAAAATCTAAGTATCAGAGTGAATAAATTCTTTACAAACATGATTTGTCAGATATGCTTGATAAAACTGAGAAAATTTAAGTATTAGAGTGAATAAATTCTTAATCAAGGTCTTTTAACGGATAAGGTTGATATCAGTGACAAAAACTATGTATCATATTGAGCATATGCTATAACAAAATCTTTGTCGTACCCACCAGATAACATTCAAAAAATCTAAATATTAGGGTAAACATATTCTTTATCAACATGATTTATCACATATGCTTGATAAAATTGAGAAAATCTAAGTATCAGAGTGAATAAATTCTTTATCAATGTCTTTTGACAGACACGTTTGATAACACTGACATAATTTAAGTATCAAATTGAACAAATTATTTATTAACATTCTTTATCGATATCATTTGTCGGATACGTCGGATAACATTGGCAAAATCTATGATCAAATCAAAATCTATGTGTCATTATGAAAAAGTTATAAGTAAGTAACAAACTCTTTCTTGAATTCACCTCTTGGATACACAATACAGAAATGTCGAGACTAAAACAAATATAACTATACAGATTCACACATGCAAACCGACAAAGACAAGTATAGATTCAATCATACAAACCGACAAAGACAGACAGTGGAACAAGCGGGCACCCACCTATACACACTGGTTTAGAGAGTGAGAGAGACAAAAACACATACAAATATATAGATTCAGACATACATAGCAACAAATACAGGCACTGAGAGAACCAAACACATAGCCAGATTCACAAGCAAAGAGAGTAAGAGAGTCAAAAAACGTATATAAATGCATAGATTCAGACATACAAACCGACAAAGACAGGCACTGGGAGAAGCAAACATCCACCCAGACACATAGGCAAAGAGAGTGAGAATGACAAAAACAAATGCAAATATATAGATTTTGACATACAAACCAACAAAGACAGACACTGAGAGAAGCAAACACATACCCAGATTCATAAGCAAGGAGAGTGAGAGAGTCAAAAACGCATACAAATACACAGATTCATACATACGACCTGACAAAGACAGGCACTGGGACAAGCAAACATACCCTGAGACCCATAAGCAAAGGGAGTGGGATAGATAAAAACACATGCAAATATATAGATTCGAAAAAACAAACCGACAAGGACAGAAACTGAGAGAAGCAAACACATACACAGATTCATAAGCAAAGCGAGTTAGAGAGAGTCAAAAACGCATACAAATACATAGATTTAGACATACAAACCGACAAAGACAGGCACTGGGAGAAGCAAACATCCCCCCAGACAAATAAGCAAAGAGAGTGAGAGAGATAAAAACACATGCAAATAAATAGATTTTCACATACAAACCAACAAAGACAGGCATTTAGATAAGCAAACACCCGCCCAGACACACAAGCAAAGGAAGTGAGAGAGACAAAAACACATACAAATATATAGATCCAGACGTACAAACTGAGAAAGACAGGCACTATGATATGCAAACACCCGTCAAAACGCAAATAGGCAAAGAGTGTGAGAAAGACAAAAACAAAAACATACTACATAGATTTACACATAAAAACCGACAAAGACTGACAGTGGAAAAAACAGGCACCATCCCAGACACAGTGGTTTAGAGAGTGAGAGAGACAAAAACACATACAAATATATAGATTCAGACATATATAGCGACAAAGACAGGCACTGAGAGAAGCAAGCACATAGCCAGATTCACAAGAAAAAAGAGTGAGAGAGTCAAAGAACGTATATAAATACATCGATTTAGACATACAAACCGACAAAAACAGGCACTGGGACACGCAAAAATCCGCCCAGACACATAGGCAAAGAGAGTGAGAGAGACAAAAACGCATTCAAATATATAGATTGTAACATACAAACCAACAAAGAGGGACACTGAGAGAAGCAAACACATACCCAGATTCACAAGCAAAGAGAGTGAGAGAGTCAAAAACGCATACAAATACCTAGATTCAAACGTACAAACCGACAAAGACAGGCACTGGGAGAAGCAAATATCCGCCCAGACACATAGGCAAAGAGAGTGAGAGAGTCAAATACAAATACAACTATATCGATTCAGATATACAAACCGACAAAGACAGGCACTGGGAGAAACATACATCCACCCAGATTCACAAGCAAAGAGAAAGATAGAGTCAAAAAAATATACAAATACATAGATTCAGAGATACAAACCGACAAAGACAGGCACTGGGAGAAGCAAAAATCCGCCCAGACGCATAGGCAAAGAGAGTGGGAGAGATAAAAACACATGCAAGTATATAGATTCTAACATACAAACTGACAAAGACATACACTGCGAGAAGCAAGCGTATACCCAGATTCACAAGCAAGGAGAGTGAGAGAGTCGAAAACGCATACAAACAAATAGATTTAGACATACAAACTGACAAAGACAGGTATTGAGATAAGCAAACACTCGCCCAGACACATAAGCAAAGGAAGGGAGAGAGACAAAAACACATATAAAAATATATATTCTGACATACAAACCGACAAAGACAGGCCCTGATATAAGCAAACACCCGCTAAGATACATAAGCAAAGAGAGTTAGACAGACATAAGAGAGTCAAAGAGATAAAAACACATGCAAATATATAGATTTTGACATGCAAACCAACAAAGACAGGCATTGAGATAAGCAAACACCCTCCCAGACACACAAGCAAAGGAAGTGAGAGAGACAAAACCACTTACAAATATATAGATTCAGACATAGAAACGGACAAAGACAAGCACTGAGATAAGCAAACACCCGCCCAGACACATAGGTAAAGAGAGTGAGAGAGACAAAAACAAATACAACTATATAGATTCAGATATACAACCCGACAAAGACATGCACTGGGAGAAAAAAATATCCTCCCAGACACATATGTAAAGAGAGTGAGAGAGAGACAAAAACATATACAAACTCATAGATTGCTGAAAGCTCATCAGTTCAAAATGTTACTATAATTTTAATGTTTATGTTCAGAGATAAGTACAAAATAAAACATCTGTCACAAAATTGGTTTTCAGTAAAGTGCCAATGACGCAGTATGTTTTAGACTTTTACAGTGAGAGAAGGAGGTCGTACCCAAACTCTTGTTTGTGGTGATTTTTGATTGTTTCAATCTTAATTTGCATATTCAATTTAAGTTTCACTCGTTTTAAGATTTATTTATTAATTTAAATTAATATCTAATGTATGTTTGTTTGCATTGATTGTTTATTTAATTTCTGTTCGTTTTAAGTTTCATTTGTACTTCAATAGGAAAATATTTTTTTCGTCTTAAGCTTGATTTTCATATTCAATTAAGCATTACTTGCTTTAAGATCTATTTATTCGTTTATATTATTACTTGTTGTATGTTTTTGCTATGATTGTTTATTTAATTTCTGTTCGTTTTGGTTTTCGTTTGTTCTTGAATAGTAATTTCTGATCGTTTTGAATTTGAATTTTAATAGATATTTCTATTTGCTGAGCTTAAGTTTAAAGTTTCATTTACTTTTCCTTGAAAAACTGATTTTTCGAAAACTTTTTTTTTAATTAATTAAAGGAAGCGGACAGTACTCCCTTACTATGTCAATGAAAGAGAGCGGGCAGGTGGGACATTACTGTGTCAATGAAAGGTAGCGGGCAGCTATATAGATGTTTTATGTTTATGGATTTTTATTGTTCATTGTATTGGTGTTATATTTGATGTTTTATTGTATGGGAGTCTGATTGTTATTACAGAGATGGTTTTTGATATATGGCTGAATATGTGTGTTACTTTATGATTGATTATAGGTATTGTTATATGGTTGGTGTTTTATTCAATTTATTTTGTATGGATGTTTTATTATATGGATATATGGATTTTTATTTTAATAGTTTTTTGTTGATGTCTTTTTATTGTACTCTAATGATGATATGTTTTCTTCTCCAATGATATGATTTTTTACATTCTAAGCAAATTTCCATTGATTTCATGAAATTTGTGTTTGATGTAGGAAACGAACGTGAGACCAGTGATTTCCTAAGGTAAAAGAACGACACATTACTCGTCTGAACCAACAAGCCATTGAACATATTATGATTTTAGAAATACATCCAATGTTTTGTTTCCGGAACATTAGCCAACTGATGTTAAGCGTCACAATATCGTAACAAGTTATATGTGCATTCTATTTATCAATTGGATTTTTGGTAAGTGTTAACAGTGACCTGTTTCAGGGCATTTTTATTACATCATCGTGAGAATATGCATATCACGATGATTTGAGATGCATACCGGACAGACAATTTCTTCTGATGCTTGGGCCCCAAGTCCTCCCCCTATCCCTATACACCTCCCTCCCTCAAACCCTCCCCTTCCTGCCCCCCTCGACCCCTCCCTACTTTATCCCACCCCCCTCAAACCCACCCCAACTTTTTTTTAATATGGTATTTTCTTATCGACATCATTTGTCGGATACGTCGGATAACATTGACAAAATCTATGTATTAGAATGAATAAATTCTTTATAAACATCTGAAAAAAATTGACAAAATCTAACTATCAGACTAAATAAATTCTTTATCAGCAGCTATTGTCAGATATGTCGGATAATATTGTCAAAATCTAAGTATCAGAGTGAATAAATTCTTTATCGACATCATTTGTGGGATACTTCGGATATCATTGACAAAATCTATGTATTAGAATGAATAAATTATTTATCAACATTTTTTGTCGGAAACGTCGGAGAAAATTGACAGAATGTTAGTATCAGATTAAATAAATTCTTTATCAGCGTCTTTTGTCAGATATGTTGGATAACATTGTCAAAATCTAAGTATCAGAGTGAATAAATTCTTTATCAACTTCATTTGTTGGTTACATCGGATAAAATTCACAAAATCTAAGTATCAGAGTCAATAAATTTATTTTCATCCTCATTTCTCAGATACATTGGATAAAATTGAAAAAATCAAAGTGTCAGAGTGTATAATTTCTTTATCATTGTATTTTGTCAGATATGATTGATAAAATTGAGAAAATCTAGGTATCAGAGTGAATAAATTCTTTGTCAACGTCTTTTGACAGATACGTTTGATAACACTGACCAAATCTAAGTATCATAGTGAATAAATTCTATATCATTTTCTTTTGTCGGATACATCAGATAACATTCACAAAATTTAAGTATAAGAGTGAATAAATTCTTAATCAACATGATTTGTCTGATATGCTTGATAAAATTGAGAAAATCTAAGTATCAGAGTGAATAAATTATTTATCAATGTCTTTTGACAGATACGTTTGATAACACTGACCAAATCTAACTATCATAGTGAATAAATTCTATAACAACTTCTTTGTCGGATACATCAGATAACATTCACAAAATCTAAGTATCAGAGTGAATAAATTCTTTATCAACATGCTTTTCAGATATGCCTGATAAAATTGAGAAAATCTAAGTATAGGCAAAGAGAGAGAGAGAGATAAAAACACATGCAAATATATAGATTCTGACATACAAACCGACAAAAAGAGACACTGAGAGAAGCAAGCATATACCCAGATTCATAAGCAAAGAGAGTGAGAGAGTCAAAAACGCATACAAATACATAGATTTAGACATAAAAACCGACAAAGACAGGCTCTGGGAGAAGCAAACATCCGCCCAGACACATAAGAAAAGAGAGTGAGAGAGACGAAAACAAATACAACTATATCGATTCAAACATACAAACCGACAAAGACAGGCAGTGAGAGAAGCAAACACCCACCCAGATTCACAAGCAAAGAGAATGATAGAGTCAAAAACACATACAAATACATAGATTCAGAGATACAAACCGACTAAGACAGGGACTGGGAGAAGCAAACATCCGCCCAGACGCTTAGGCAGATAGTGGGAGAGATAAAAACACATGCAAGTATATAGATTCAGAAATGCAAACCGACAAAGACAGAAACTGACAGAAACAAACACATACCCAGATTCACAAGAAATGAGGGTGAGAGAGTCAGAAGAGAATGAGAGAGATAAAAACACATGCAAATATATAGATTTTGACATGCAAACCAACAAAGACAGGCATTGAGATAAGCAAACACCCGCCCTGACACACAAGCAAAGGAAGTGAGAGCGACGAAAACACATACAAATATATAGATTTAGACATAGAAACCGACAAAGACAAGCACTGAGATAAGCAAACACCTGCCCAGACACATAGGTAAAGAGAGTGAGAGAGACAAAAACAAATACAATTATATAGATTCAGACATACAAACCGACAAAGACATGCACTTGGAAAAGCAAACAGCGGCCCAGACACATTTGTAAAGAGAGTGAGAGAGAGAGACAAAAACATATACAAACACACAATTGCTGAAAGCTCATCAGTTCAAAATATTACTATAATTTTAATTATTTTCAGAGATAAGTACAAAAGAAAATATTTGTCACAAAAGTGGTTTTCAGTAAAGCACCAATAACGTAGTAGGTTTTAGACTTACAGTGAGAGTAGGAGATCAGTCCCAAATTCTTGGTTGTCGGGATTTTTGATTGTTTGAGGCTCGATTTGCAAATTCAATTTAAGTATCATTCATTTTAAGATTTATCCATTAATTCAAGTAAATATCTATTTTGAGTTGGTTTTAATTGATTGTTTATTTAATTTCTTTTCGTTTTAAGTTTCATTTGTACTTCAATATGAAAATATTTTTTCGTCTTTAGCTTGATTTTCATATTCAATCTAAGCATTACTCGCTTTAAGATCTATTTATTCATTATTTGAAAAAAACTACGTTTTCTAAAGAGTTAAAGAGGCTGAGTTACAGGGTCGAACCTTAAAACGTACAGGGATTAGGAGGCACAGTTGAGGGGCTGCCGCCCCCCAACCCAAACCCCCCGCTTTCGCAGCCTTTAAATAAAAAAAAAAAATTTTTAACTGAAAGTAAGGAGCGACATTAAATCTTAAAACGAACAGAAATTATTCCGTATATGAAAGAGGCTGTGCCCTCCTCAACGCCTCGCTCTTTACGCTAAAGTTTGACTTTCTCACAACTCTTTTTTTAAACAATAAAAACTTTAGGGTAAAGAGCGAGGCGTTGAGGAGGGCACAGCGTCTTTCATATACGGAATAATTTCTGTTCGTTTTAAGATTTAATGTCGCTCCTTACTTTCAGTTTAAATTTTTTTTTTTTTTATTTAATTGCTGCGAAAGTGGGGGGTTTGGGGGGCGGCAACCCCCCGCTCTTGAACATTCTTGTGTTAAGGCTTTTAATTCCTGAATACTCAAATCACGTCGTACAGGGTGCCTCCTAATCCCTGTACGTTTTAAGGTTCGAACTTGTGACTCAGCCTCTTTAACAGCCCCCCCAACTGTGCCTCCTAATCCCTGTACGTTTTAAGGGTTGACCTTGTAACTCAGCCTCTTTAACTCTTTAGAAAACGTAGTTTTTTTCAAATAATACACATAAACAGGTTAGACATGCTTTGTTATGAAAATTGACGCGCAGATATTTTCATAACTTAGCATGTCTAACCTGTTTATCTGTATTATTTGAAAAAAACAAGGTTTTTCGTAAATGTAAAGTCGGGGGATAATTTTGTCGGTCTGAAAATATCAAAAGACCCTAACAGGTCGAATTCTGCTTCGAATGAGTCCTCATTCAACCGGATCCGGGGCCACCTGTGGCCTGTAGGCACGGCTAAGAAAAAAAAAAGAAATGATGATGAATTTTAAGTGGCTATATTTGGTTTTTTGAAAACAGGGAAGGAGTGATCGGATTTAGCTAAAATTTCGAGGATAAGCTCCCGGGCCCTAGGAAAGCTTAACCTCTTAATTTTACCCCAATCGGACAACGTTAAAGGGGGGCTTTGGTGGGAGGGTCCAAACTTCCGGCCCTGTTTTCCCCATGAAGATAAAGTCGGAGGAGGATGAAATTTTGCAAGTTTCTTAGTTTGAGCTTGGGCTACAAAATGCGATTACCGCCGTCTCTCTGCGACCTCTAGGACCTGAAATCGCTTAACATTGTGGTGGGTCGCCTCTTTATAGAGGCACAAGTGTGCCTCCTTGATTTATACCATTACTTGTTGTATGTTTTTGCTATGATTGTTTATTTAATTTCTGTTCGTTTTGGGTTTCTTTTATTCTCTAATAGTAATTTCTGGTCGTTTTTAATTTGAAATTTAACAGGTATTTGTATCATCTGATCTTAATTTTAAAATGTCCTTTAATTTTCTTTGAAAAACTTATTTTTTCGGAATTATTTTTTAATTAATTTTTGTTCGTTTTTGATTGCAAAAAATTTCAAGTTTTTAAAAATTTCTTATTGCAAAATCAAACTTTAAAAAAAATCAAATATTCATCAAAGTATCAAAACTGATATCAAAGTAACAATATCAAAGTGAAAAAATGGGTTTTTCCTCGGAGTTTTTATTATCTGATGTTTGAACTATTTTTAACAAAATTGCTATCTCAAAATTTTTATCGGATGGGTTTGGGGGAAAAGGGCGTGAGGGGACTAGATTAAGCTTTAGTCTCTTTTGACTCTTTAAAAGTGAAGTAGAACTTTTTATTTTTAATCAAATGAGCCCTCTCAGAAGTTTATACGAGTATCCCTTCTATAAAAACCATATAAATCCCCAGAGTATAACTTAAAACGCCTGTCCCTCGGCCCTGGGAGGTTGTTTTGACCCTGGAGTTTCAATATCTGATGGTTGAACTATTTTTAACAAAATGGTCACCTGAAATATTTATCGGATGGGTTTATCCATTCGATACGCCCAAAGGCGTGAAAGGCGGGGGGGGGCTAGTTGCCCTCCGATCTTTTTCACTCTGAGAAAATGAATTACAACTTTTAATTTCCATTCAAATGAACCCTCTCTGAAGTTTATACGAGTATACCTTCCATAAGAACAATATATGCCCCCAGATCAATACTTAGAACGCCTGCCCTGGTCCTGGGGGGTTGTGTTGACACAGGAGTTTTTCTTATCTGGCCTTTGAACTATTTTTAACGAAATGACCGTATGTAAAGGAGTTTTGTTATATGATCTTTGAACTATTTTTAACAAAGTGGCTACCTCAAATTTTTTATCAGATTTATTTGGGGGAAAAGGGCTTGAGGGGCCAGTTGCCCTCTGATCACTTTTGACTCTTAAAAAGGGCTGGATTTCAATATCCAATCAAATGAGCCCTCTCTGAAGGTTACACGAGCATCCCTTTCATAAGAACAATATATGCCCCAGGGCATAACTTAAAACGCCTGCCCCCGGACCCTGGTGGGTTGTGACGACACTTGAGTTTTTGTTATCTGACTTTTGAGAAATTTTTAACTTAATGCCTATCCCAAAATTTTTATTGGATGCATTTTGGGAAAAGGGGCGGGGGGCTAGTTGCCCTCCAATATCTTTTAACTCGAAAAAACTTAACTAGAACTTTCAATTTCCAATCAAATGAGCCATCTCTGAGTTTTTTTACGAGCATCCCTTCAATAAGAACCATATATTCCCCAAGGGCATAACTTACATTTTTTAACTTAATGCCTATTTTAACTTATTGCCTATCACAAAATTTTTATTGGATGCATTTGGGGAAAAGGGGTGTGGGGGGCTAGTTGCCCTCCAATATCTTTTGACTCGAAAAAACTTAACTAGAACTTTCAATTTCCAATCAAATGAGCCATCTCTGAGTTTTTTACGAGCATCCCTTCAATAAGAACCATATATTCCCCCAGGGCATAGCTTACAAAACCTGCCCTCGGGCCCTGGGGGGTTGTGTTGACCCCTGAGTTTTCGTTACATGGTCTTTGAACTATTTTAAAAAAAGATATCTCAAAGTTCTTATCGGATGGGTTTGAGGAAAAAAGGGCGTGGAGGGGGGGGGGGGCTAGGTGCCCTCCAATCTCTTTTGACTCTTAAAAAGTGAACTACAACTTTCAATTTCCAATCAAATGATACCTCTTTAAAGTTAATACGAGCATCCCTTCCATAAGACCCATATATGCCCCCAAGGCATAACTTATAACCCCTGCCCCCGGGGCCTGGTGGGTTGTTTCAACACCGGAATTTTTGTTATATAATCTTTGAACTATTTTTAACAAAATAGCTATCTTAAAATTTTTATTGGATGTATTTGGGAAAAAAGGGTTTAGGGGGGGGGGGAAGCGGGCTACCCTCCAATATCTTTTGACGCTTAAAAAGTGAACTATAACTTTCAATTTCCAATGAAATGAGCCCTCTGAAGTTTATATGACAATGTTGTCTATACAAAACCTTATATACCCCCAGGGCATAACTTACAACTCACTCACTTTTGCCCTGAGTTGTCATCCTCAAAGTCCTAATTTCCAGAACTTAAAACTACTTTTAATAAAATGGCTGTCTCAAAATTTGGATTAGATTTGTTTGGGGAAAAGGTGGGCGTGAGAGGGGGGTTAGTTACCCTCAAATCACTTTCAACTATTAAAAAGGGACTAGCCCTTTGAATTTTCAATCGAATGAGCCTTTTTTGAAGTTTCTACTACACCGCCCTCTACAAAAACCTTATATGCCCCCAGGGTATAACTTAAAACCCTTGCCTTGAGGGTTGTGGGGGAGTGTCCTCCTCAAAAACATATTTTCTATCTGGAAATCAACTACGCTGAACAAAATCACTATTTCAAAATTTTGATTGGATGTGTTTAGGGGAATGATGGGGGTGGGGGGGGGTTATGTGCCCTCCAATCACTTTCGACTATTAAAAAGGGCACTAGCCCTTTGAATTTCCAATCGAATGATACTTTTTTGAAGTTTCTACCACAAAGCCTTATATAAAAACCTTATATTCCCCTAGGGCATAACTTAAAACCCTTGCCCTGAGGGTTGTGGGGGAGTGTCCTCCTCAAAAACATATTTTCTATCTGGAAATCAACTACGCTGAACAAAATGGCTATCTCAAAATTTTGATTAGATGTTTTTGGGGTAATGATGGGCGGGGGGGGGGGGCCAGTTGCGCTCCAATCACTTTCGACTATTAAAAAGGACATTAGCCCATTGAATTTCTAATCGAAAGAGCCTTTTTTGAAGTTTCTACAGCAACGCCTTCTATAAAAACCTTATATGCCCACAGGGTATAACTTAAAACCCTTGTCCTGAGGGTTGTGTGGGATTGTCCTCCTCAAAAACATATTTTCTATCCGGAAATCAACTACGCTGAACAAAATGGCTATCTCAAAATTTTGATTGGATGTCTTTGGGGGAATGGTGGGCGTGGGGGGGGCGAGTTGCCCTCCAATCACTTTAGACTATTAAAAAGGGCACTAGCCCTTTGAATTTCCAATCGAATGAGCCTGTTTTGAAGTTTCTATGACAACGCCTTCTATAAAAACCTTATATGCCCCCAGGGCATAACTTAAAACTCTTGCCCTGAGGGCTGTGGGGGAGTGTCCTCCTAAAAAATTTATTTTCAATCTGGAAATCAACTACGCTGAACAAAATGGCTATCTCAAAGTTTTGATTGGATGTGTTTGGGGGAATGATGGGTTTGGATGGGGGGGGGGGCTAGTTGCCCTCCAATCATTTTCGACTATTAAAAATACACTCAAATGAGCCCCCTTTGAAGTTTCTACGACGACCCCTTCCGTATGAAGTGCCTCTGGAAAAAAATAATAAAACATTGGAGCCGTATGGCCTTTACTAGGGCGTGGGGGGGGGGGGCTAGTTGTCCCTCCAATCACTTTCGACTATTAAAAAGGGCACTAGAACTCTCGATTTCCACTCAAATAAGCCCCCTTTGAAATCTCTACGACGACCCCTTCCGTATGAAGTGCCTCTGGGGAAAAACAAATAATAAAACATTGGAGCCGTATGGCCTTTACTAGGGCGTGGGGGGGGGGGCTAGTTGCCCTACAATCACTTTAGAATATTAAAAAGGGCACTAGCTATTCGAATTTCCAATCGAATGAGCCTTTTTTGAAGTTTCTACGACAACGCTTTCTATACAAACCTTATATGCCCCCAGGGTATAACTTAAAACTCTTGCCATGAGGGTTGTGGGGGAGTGTCCTCCTGAAAAATAAATTTTCTATCTGGAAAACAAAATGGCTATCTTAAAGTTTTGATTGTATGGGTTTGGGGAAATGAGGGGCGTAGAGGGGGGGCTAGTTGCCCTCCAATCACTTTTGACTATTAAATAGGGCACAAGCCCTTTGAATTTCCAATCGAGAGAGCCTTTTTTGTAGTTTCTACGACAACGCCTTGTATAAAAACCTTATATGCCCCCAGGGCATAACTTAAAACCCTTGCCCTGAGGGTTGTGGGGGAGTGTCCTCCTAAAACATATATTTTCTATCTGGAAATCAATTACGCTGAACAAAATGGCTATCTCAAAATTTTGATTGGATATGTTTGGGGGAATAATGGGCGTGGGGGGGGGCTAGTTGCCCTCCAATCATTTTCGACTATTAAAAAGTGCACTGGAACTCTCTATTTCCAATCGAATGAGCCCCCTTTGAAGTTTCTACGACGACCCCTTCCATATGAAGTGCCTCTGGAAAAAAAACATAAAACATTGGAGCCGTATGGCCTTTACTATAGGCAACGCTACAGTGTTGCCGCTGATTGACACTATAAAGGAGTACTGTTCGCTCGGAGATATTAATATATGTAAAAAGGATAGGGCCCCACTTGGAGATATTGTTACATTACTACTCCTAACCCACTCTGTTGTTTAATTTTTAAAATGCAACATGTGCAAGATAATTCTGCATTAAGTGCCTCAAAACATAACGCCTTTTGTCTATTTTCGATGTTTTGATGGTATGAGCAGCTTGATTCTATCTATCAAAGAGTGATTGCCACATGAACATTTTAGTGACAATTGTGAAAATACTTTATTGCGTTGGATTGTGGTATATAATCGTTGCATAGCGACCAGGATAAAGTCGAGTTTTTCTAACCGAACATGAGTTGAAAACGAATAAAAGGTAGACTAATTAGCACATTTATGCCACCCTTCGCCCATGGAGATGAGCATTCTTCCCAATTCTTGCCTAAGACTCTATAATAGGGAAGAAATCTTCGAACATTTAGAGTAGAGTAGAATATTTTTATTTATAACACGTACATAAATAAATGTCACAAAACAGCGCACATGCCTGGTGGCATACTTTAGCGCTGAAAATATTGCCAACGAAAATACACAGCCATTTTCTAACTAAATTTTACAACAACGAAAAAGAAAACCCTAATGAACAAAATGCTTAGAATGTCATAAGATATTTCTTCACCAGTCTTAGAAAATGTCGCTTGTTGTTGCATTCTCGAACTGATGCAGGAATTGAGTTCCAGATTTTTGGGCCAATGTGACGGGTGCTGAATCCCGCTCTCGATGTCGGGCGAATTTCGCACGAAAAGTCTGAACGATGCGTAGAAGGATAATTATGAAATTGAGAATTAGTTGAGAAAATGCCAAAGAAATTTACAGGTAAATTACTATATTGATAATCGTGACAAATACTAGAGATAAAAATTAAATGAAGTTGGTCCAAAGAGAAAATTCCTGAAGTCCCATATAGGTGTCTAACTGAAGTTCTGCAATCAACATTAAAAAGGATCCTCATTGCTTTATTCTGAAGAATTTGGAGATATTTGAAAACAGACGGAAAGGTAGATGCCCAAACCGAAATGCAATAGAGAAAATATGGGTGGACAAAAGAATAATAAATAGATTTTAGAATAGCTTTAGGAAAAAAGTGACAAAGACGAGTTAGCATGCCAACATTTCGGGAAATTTTTAACGACAGTTTTTTTACATATTTATGAAACGACAAATTTTCATCTAAAATAATCCCAAGATATTTGAACTGATCTACCCGTCTTAATTCAAGACCATTCAAAAAAAGAGAGAAGGTATCTGACACTACTGATCCAGTTCGCGAAAATAACATATATTGGCATTTATTTTATTAAGAGCTAGTAAATTCCTTGAATACCAATCAGATACAGTTAGTAACGCACTTTCGAGGTACTGGAAAAGAACTGATAGGTCCCGGTGAGGAGCAAAAATTACTACATCATCAGCAAACATTATAATTTTACAAAGAGGCAAAACTTCTGGCAAATCATTTATAAAAAGAATAAATAGAATAGGCCCAAGAACAGAGCCCTGAGGCACTCCGTAATTAATTGGAAAAGTTTCGGAACGGAGATCACGAGATCTCCGTTCATTTGAAACTTAACACCTAGAATGTAAAGGCCATGGATTTGAAATTTAAGGTTTTCAGTCTCCTTGGTTGTAGGTACCTGCTTCCCACATTTTGAGCTAGTTCGGACGATTTAATACACAAAATTGATGATAATTCATTCTTTCTAGCCTCTTAATACAAATTATTGACCCCATCAAGCTCCAAGTGGATCTGAGGTTACCACCTGGTGAAAAAATCACTAGATTTTAGTGATTCTTTGGTTTATTTAGGGATTGTATTCAATATTCCAGTGATTTCTGTGCTGCTTTAGTGATTTTCTTTTTAGGCAATGTAAACATCATTAGATATAGTGATAAATCACCAGGGGTGGCAACCCTGGACCTGAGGAGTTTCTTATAAGAGTCAGAGAAGGGGAGTATATCTCTGAAAATCATCTTTCTCTTGTTTCATTCTCCCATATACTTTCCCTCTAAATTTCAAACCTATCGGGGTTAAAAAGAATAACAATTTTTCTGCTGAAAAGCTGGTGGGGGGAGGGTAATGTTTAAGGGGCCTCACGAACTGTTTGTACCTATAGCCTTATTTTATTTTTTATTTGAATAAATCAACATAACAAAAAAACAAAAATAAAATAAGGCTATAGGTACAAACAGTTCGTATAGGTACAAACTGCCTTACACAGATAAAATTTTGGGTTGCTTGCAATTTCTACAAGAGGGGCAGTGCCTACGTGTGTGCTTAAATTTGGACGGTAGATGACTGTGGGGGTGCTGTATGGGCAACTTGGCCCATATAATGCCCTATTACAAATTGATTGAAGATCATTGCAGGTCTTCAATTTAAACAAGGTGGTAAGTAGAGATCTAAGTTATACTTTGCTGGGACTATGTTCCATTCTGTGCTATTTGGGATTGTGTAATATGTTATGAAGGACAGGTTTCTGACATAATTTATGTAGGCCAGATTTCTACTTCATAATATATATATATATATGACCTACATGCCTTTTAGGGTAAGTACATTATCCGTTTCAAAAAAAAAACGGCGTGTCTTGTTTATGTGTTAATATATTCAGTTTTTTTTTAGTATAAAATTGAGTTTCAAATTATAATTTTATACACTTTGAATATTTCATTCGTTCTATTGATATATATATTTTACGATCATTTACATTGGTAGAGATATGGAATGTTCTAAGCGACTTCTGGTGAGTAAAATTTTCTTATATTATAATAAAAAAGAAATCCATTTTTGTCTAGTCATTAAGTTCAGGAAGAATTTACTTTAACTTTCTTACCTATACTTTTTTTCACCGTCCTGTTAGCTATTTTAAAAAGCTTCCTATGTTAATTAAAATAGTCCATGTGTTTGAATTTTAGTAAATATTCAAAAAAAAAGAGAGGCAGGTTCACTTCGATTTTGGCTCATCGTACATGAAAAATTAAAACAGAATTTGCATATTAGTTTCGGCAGATTTAATCCGGATATGAAGGATCGAGCCCTCCTCAATATCATGCTCTTTACGCTGAAGCTGATAGCACTTTCAAAAAAGCTTCCTATTCTAATTAAAAAGTCCCTGTTTTTTTTCTTCAAATTTCATGAAAATATTCAAAACAGGGCAGTCAGTTTCACCATAAAATGGCTTTCTCGAAATTGAGGTATGGCACAACTTACAAATTAACTTACATAACGAAACTTCTATATTTATATGTTTTTATCACGGGTATTAAGGAGTTTACCCCTAGTCAATACCTCGCTCTTTACGCTAAAGTCCAAATTTTGTTCGAATCACGAACTCTTGAATCACAAAGGCCGGTTAATTAGAATAGATACCTCTTTTGAAAGTGCTAAAAAAAAAAAAAAAAAAAAAAAAAAAAAAAGAAAAACTTTAGCGTAAAGGGGTGAGGTATTGACTACAGGGCGACCCCCTTCATCTACTTTATCTCTTTTTAGTTTAGGTTATCTCTCTGAATCTTCTTTATTACTTTTTTCTGTGATTTCAAGCATTTCTCTATTTATCAATATAAGTCTTAAAATTTTTTAAAATAAAATTGAAAAAGATCTAAAATTGTCAACTTTTTGTGTTTTGTACTATTAAATTGAAAGGCCCAATGCCCTCCATCAATATTCTTAGTAAGTAAGAATTGAACTAGCTAATTAAATTGTGACATTTTTTCAACTTTTGGGAGTTTGGTACTGTGGTATTGAAGGGGGGTGCCCTCTCATAAGCTAAATAGTTTGAAAACTGAAAATGATTTTTATTTTAGAATGCTGTTGATCAGCCATCGCAACAAAAGCGTACAAAGTTAGATGAATCCCAGGACAACATTGAGACAGGGATAATCGAATCATTAAATTCAATAAGGCCAAGTGTAATTCGCTTCGCCCCACATTCCGAGGGAAAGAAGGAATCTAGCGAGCTAGCTGTGATTTTTGACGTAAGTGTAAATAGATATTCTGAAAATATTCTAATAATTCATTAAATAGTACCTTCTACGCTTGAAGTGAATACTGCTCTTTGGCGATTGAGTTGCAAAAATATAGGACCCGATATAGATTAATTATCAAGTATATTTGGGATAATGAGATGCAATTGACTTCTGGGTGTTAAAAATTTATAGCCTAGTAAGCTTCATATATGCTTGAGATATATAGATTATTTTGATTTTTATTGTTGTTTTTTTTTTTTGTTTAAGGGAGTTTTCTAATTCTATTTGAAAAAATTTTTTTGTAGAAAAAAGTATTTTTAATTAATTACTTATAAACTACGTTTGAATTGAATAATGCTTTTTGGCGATTGAGTTGTAAAAAAATATAGGACGCAATATAACTGAAATTAGCATATATATTTGGGATAAAAAAATTTTAAACAAGAAAAACGGGTTTTAATTTTCTATAAAGCAGTGAAATACAAAACAATTAATTATGTACAAAAGCTCCGAATATTTCGGCCCCACATCCGGGAGCCTTTCTCAACGGAAAAAAAATAAAATAAAAGAAATAAATAAAATAAAAAAAAAAACTTATCTTACATCACAATAAAACATACTAAACACTTAAAGAGAAATAAAAAAAGAAAAAATATAAATAAATAAGAAAAAACAAAACTCACATATTAAATAAACACTTCCATGCACTGAATGTCTATAATGATTCAACTCGCCTCCTCCCAGTGTATAAATGGAAATATATTAAATAAACACTTCCATGCACTGAATGTTTATAATGATTCAACTCGCCTCCTCCAAGTATATAAATGGAAATCTATCAAAATAAAGAATATATTTATACTTAGACCAAAACAATAAAAGGTCAACTAACCGCCCGGCCCATAACCCCGAATTAAATTTCACAAGTTCATCAACCAATTTATGAATTATAAATTGAATGGATTCGTTTGGTTGCAAGCTTAGCTGCAGTTCGCTTACTTTTCTCATCATTTAACCCATTCTGACCTTTGTTCGCAAGGTCATCTTTCGTTTCAGAAATATTATTAAAATCAGTACTGGTTGAATATCTTGCCTGCATTTTAATTAAACTATTATAAATTGAATTGATCCTGAATTTCTGTTCATCTTTATTGATACTAGTACCCCCATATATTATCTTTTTTATTTCTATAATTTCCCTGAAGCTTTGTAAAAGTCCTACAGACGTATCTACTATTTTTGTTTGATCAAATAAAATACTGTGATGAGGAAAATTATAAAGATGTTCTGCAACAGCTGACTCAAACGTTTCTGGTGTGTTGTTTTGTTTTCAGAGCGCAATCTATTGCATTCTTGTGTTGTTGTAGCCTATTTTCTAAAGTTTGTTGCGTTCTTCCCACATAAAATTTACCACAAGAACATGGAATTTTGTATACTCCCTTTTGCAAATTTCTCGGTACCTTGTCTTTCCCTTTATTTAACAATGAGCTTATATTGTGTCCTGATTTAAGTGCTGTATTTATATTGTGTTTTTTTAATTCTCTTCTTAATTTTTGTGATAAAATTGGTATAAAAGGCAAAGTTATGTAATGTGTTTCTTGATTTGACCCATCTTCTTCTAATATTTTTGGTTCCGTCAACTTTTTTTCCTTTTTTCAATTATTTGAGAAATCATATTTTCCGGATAGCCATTACCTATTAGAATATCCTTAATAAAAATTAGTTCATTTCTTATGTATCCTGGTGATGCTAATTTTAATACCCTATCAACTAAAGAAATAACCACACCCCTTTTTACTTGGATTGGATGATTTGATGTGAAAGACAAATAACGGTTGTTACTAGTCGGTTTACGGTAAATTGAAAATGCTGGTTCGTTATTATTTCTATGGATCAAAATATCTAGAAACGGTAACTTATTCTCTGTTTCCTTTTCAATTGTAAAAATTAATTCTCCTCCCAGATTATTTAAATGTCCCAAAAAACCTTCAATTTCTGATTCCCCGTAATTCCAAATAACTAAAATATCATCCATATATCTGCCCCAAAATTTAGATTTTAAAAAATATGTTTCTATAGCTAAATTTTCAACATACTCTACATAAATATTTGCTAACAACGGACTTAAAGGCCCTCCCATTGCTAAACCCCTAATTTGATGGTAAAAATTATCTCCAAACGTGAAATAGTTAGTACACCTGCTAGTTATTCTGACTAAATTTAATATAGTTTCCAGTTCAATTCCCGAAGATAATTCTTCTATCTCATTTTTTCGTTCCTCAAGTTTTTTGGATAAAATACTAAACGATTTATCAAAAGGAATATACGTATACATGGATTTTATATCGAAACTGAACAATCTAGATTCTTCTGATATTTCTACACTTATAAGTTTATCTTTTAAAAATTTCGAGTTTTTTATAAACGAATTTTGGAGATATAATAATGGTTTAAGCGTCATTGCTGCTCATTTCTCTATTTTTACCGTTGGTGAATTGGTTGTTGAAACAATAGGTCTTAAAGGGATGCCTGTTTTATGTATTTTTGGCAAACCATATATTCTAGGGCTAACTGATCCCCTTGGAAAGAACTTGTGATACATCTGGGGTGTGATACTTCCATTTGTTTTAAGGCCTTCTAAATCTTTTCTTAATCTTTTAGCATGCAAATCAGTTGGGTCCGAGTTAAGTTTTTTATATGTTGAAGTATCACTTAGAATTGTTTCTATTTTACTATCATAATCATCTTTTTCTAGGATTACTACTGTATTGCTCTTATCCGCTTTCGTTATTATTAGAGAATCATCTTTTTTTAAATCTTTTAAAATTTTAATATCTTTGTTATTATCTTTTTCTTGATAACTACCAAAATCTGTTAAAATATTCACTACCCTTAGTATTAACTCATTTACATTATTTATATCTTTTGGAAACTTACGAATCCCTGTTTCAATCTTTGAAATAATTTCCTCTATCGGTACATTTTTAGGATTTAGTCCAAATTTTATACCTCTTTCAAGGATTTCTTTTTGTTCTTTGGTTAACTCCTTTTTGCTTAAATTAATCACCCCAGGGCCTGGGAAATAATTAGGCTTATACATTGATAGTTTTTGTTTTTCTTTTTCCCTTTTTAACTGCAAAAATTTTTGGTTTAGTCTTTCCCTAGATAATCTTAGAACATGTTCAAAAGAATTTTTAAAGATTGATATAATTTAGTAGTAATACAGTAACACCTATTGCTAGTAATAGTAGTAGTAGTAATACAGCAACAAAAATGCAAATTGTTGGACTTAATTTTTCCGGGGACATTTTTGACGATGACTTTACTATTAGTGAATTGGATCCTGTACAAATAGGTGTAGGACATGAAAATAGTGGTAAGTCCCCGGAACTACGTGAATTTTATTTGTTAGAATCTTTTCTAGGTCACTTACAAACACATAGGGTAGATTTTAATCCTCCCGAAGAAAACCTGATTGACGGTGGGGTTATTTTAACAGGCCCTGTAAATGTTCTCCATAGCTACATCGACCAAATTCGAGCACATATAGAGATTCAGATTCAGAATTGGGGGGGTCAAGGGGGGGTTAAAACATCAATAAATCAAAAAGTTTCTTTACACAAGGGGACATCTGGAGATAATTTTTATTTTCATTTTTCAACTGGCAATCAAACTTTTTACCCTGGTCTAAATGAATTTGTGGGTAACTGTTTCAACTGGGTAAATAAATTAATTTCAACTTTGGACATGTTTAACGAGAGGGGAAGTGGGTCCACAATTTTATACATTGAAAACATGGATCTGAATCTCAGTAGATTTAAAAAAAAAACTTTATTTAAAGGGGAGGGCCGGGTAACAAAATAAAATGCCACCCAGATTTGACGGCTACTGGAGGAGCTCAAGGTTTCAAATTTGGACACGGGGCTGCAATGCTTTAAATATGCATTTTTAGCAGCAGCCCATAAAACATTAAAAGATGATTCAACAATGAAAAATCTCAATGGACTTGCACGTAACGGTGGAGAAAATTTCCCTAAAGTAAATTTTGACTGTTTAGAGGGAAAATATCCGGTGTCCTTGAAAGAAATAACCATATTCGAAAAAGCAAATGAAAATCTTGGGTTGGGGGTGGCTGTTCTCCAGTATGACACGGAATTTGTAAATGGGGGAAAGAAACCAAATAAAAAAGGAGTTTTATATTCAGTTAGGACACCGTCGGTAGATAATGTTAAAAATTGGGTTTGGGTTGTTTACAAGCCCCCCAAAGATGTAGATTCCTATGGTCATTTTTTCCCCGTTACAGCAATAAGTCGACTCTTATCCCAAGGTGTGAAGAAAGGGGAACGTCTCTATTGCCCCATGTGCCTTTTTCCATTTAGAACTGAACAAACATTTTCGGATCCCATGAGACATTGCAAAATTCATGACAATCAAAGAAATGAAATGCCGGCAGAAGGCAAAGATATTTTACAATTTAAAAATTTCTAAAATTCCCTGCTACAAGTTGATAAAGTATGTTTAGATTGTGAATCAAGGCTGGTGGAGGTATCAGACCCATCAAGGCCAAATATAGTCAAGGAACACAAACTAGTTGCGTTTTCCTATGCGCATGCCCGTCGCGATTCCAATAATAAAATGCAGTTGGAAGAGATTTTTTGGCTATGGATGAGGAGGGTAGCATGGAAAAGTTATTGGTATCTTTAATAAAAACAGCAAACGGCGCAATTTCACGATTGCGTCACACCAACTACCCAATGTCATTATCAGATAAAGAGCAACTGGCACTAGAAAAGGGGACAATTTGTTGGGTTTGTAGGGGCGATCTTGCCCAAAAAGACACGGTCCAGTATCATAATAATCTTATTGACCCCAATTCAACGGGAAAAAGTAACTTTCGGGGGTGGGCTCACAATTCATGTAATTTAAAAATTAAACAGCAACTCTTTCTTCCGGTTTTATACATAATTCTAACTACGACCTGAAGTGTGTGCTACCAGCAAAGGCAAACCTTCAAAAAAATGTGGCTCTGGGTGATACAAGGAGTATAGACAGCTTTTCCTACAATATTTTTACCAAATCGTCTAAAAAGTGGCTTGTGGTAGCCTTGATATGGAGATATTTTAAAGCAGCCATTGAGTACAAGAATACAATTTACTTTTTAGATTCATATACTATTTTCCCCTAAATCATTGAGCGAATTAATTCAAGTGCAGAAAAACGATGACGGCTGCAGTGCTTTCCTTCTTCTCAAGCAACAATTTCCAAATGATTTATATGATTTGTTGACGGTCAAGGGCATATATCCTTATGATTATTATTGTTCCATGTCGAGATTCGCCGAGGAAACTATTCCCTCAATTGAATCGTTTTACGACAGTCTACATGATCGTAGGTGCACCCCCGATGAATACAGTTTTGCTAAAAAAGTGTGGGCAGAGGGAGGGTGTAAAAATGGGTTTGACTACTGCAAGCTGTATTTGTCGAGTGATGTGTTAACTTTGTTAGACATTATGTGTAAAAATACGGACAAAATCTATGGAGAATTTAATCTTGATTTGGGCTATTATTTTTCATTTCCTCATCTAGTGATGGACCTCATCCTAAAAATTAGCGGGGAAGAAATTGGTCTAATCGCTGACATTGATCAGTAATTGTTCATCAAAAGGTCAGTGAGGGGTGGATATGTTATTCACGTGGATCGTATCTTGGAAATTGATCCAACTGGAGAAAAGACGGGGACAAAATCCGGTGCAGTTTTCCTTGATATAAATTCTCTCTACCCCTCGGCCATGTCCCATTATGTGCCACCTTGCGATAACTATAAATGGCTCAATGACCCTCAAGCTCCCCATTTCCCCAACATTGACAGTGTTGAGGACAATGGACCGTTTGGATGGTTTTTTGAAATTGATGGGGAGATACCAGTTGAGCTTCACGATTCAGTAAAGGATTTTGTTTTTCCGTGTATCAGTAGACCTGTGACTAGGGACTCTTTGAGCCCTCGCAATAGGTGTTTATTATAAGTGGACGGATCGCATTGATCACCTTCAAGGCAAAAACTTATTGCTTACCTTCTGCCGAAAAAAAATATTGTTGTACATCATGTGACTTTAAAATGGATGTGCAACAACGGTTTCAACGTCACAAAGTTTCACAGAGCGCTCCAGTTTAGTCAAAAACCCTATCTGAAAACGTTTGTTGACACTTTTGTCAAGAAACGGTCTGAAGCACAAACAAAAGCCGAAAAAGAAATTTATAAGCTTATTTTGAATTCGCAATAGGAATTGTTGTGACTTCGTGACCGATCCCAAACAATGTGCTTAAATTATTGCCGATCCAAATTACACTCCCTTTGCGATAATAGTCCCGGACTTGGTATTATTGAAGAGAAAAAAAAAGAAGCATTTTCCTGGATAAAAATGTTGCTTGAGGCCGTGCTATCTTTGAGATCTCTATAAATTTCATGCTGAAACTCTACTACAATGTGGCTAGGGTACAGTGGCCAGAAAAGCGGCAAGAAGAGGTCTGCTACGGGGACACAGATTCTCTACTGTTAAAAGTGAAAACCCCAAATCTAATTGATGACTTGGGACTTGGTGAAATTTTCAGCTCACGGATGGATTACACCAATAAGAGTGTGCTTTGCCCAGAGCTAGTGAAAGTTCAGGTGCCAAATCAGCTTTTATTTTTTAAATCAGACACGGGAAGTGACATAATTTCCCCTGGTGTCTTTGTAAGTCCGAAGGTTTGTTTTATACAGACACACGACGAGGAAATCAAGAAACGTTGAAAGGAGTACCCACGCGCTATGTGGATAAGAATTTAGACATGGACATCTATAGGAATTGTATTGCTGAAAATACAATTCCACGAGCCAAATTGCTGGCAATTCGTTCCCACAACTGCGGGAACGTTACTGTAAACGTAGAAAAAATTGCCACGAGTACCATTTCCGACAAGGTCTATGTTTGTCAATACGGTGTGACTACCCTCCCCCTTGGACACTATTGAACTTCAGTCCAGGCCGAATTTGTTATCCATAGGGAAAGTCTCGTTTTTAATAGTCCAATAAATTTTTCCCAAAAACTTTGGGGGGGGGCCTCGCGGCCTTTGGGGGGGGGGGGGGGGGCTCGCGGCTCGGGGGGGGGGCGGCCGGCAGCGGGGGGCGCACCGCCACTACCAAAGTTATCTTTTTTTTTCTTAGAGCAGATTTTTTTTTGTAAATATACATGTTGAATTCAAATTAAAAAGTGATACTATTTTAAGTGCTTTTTCTAGTGCCTTTTTTTATAAATAAATTAAAAAGGTGTATTTTTTTCTTTGTTTTTTCTGTAAAGTGCCGTTTATAATACAACACATATGATTACTTATTTATTTTGTTCTTGAACGGAGTAGTAGTAGGGAAATTATTTAGTCATTAGACAACTATGGTCTACATTTAGTTGTCCAGGTGAACTATTGAAGGGAACATGTATCAATTTAAAACACCATTCAGATCGTTTCTGTGTGGACCGTCAATGTCGGGCAAAACATTACTCTTAACTAAAATAATTAAAAATTGTGATAAAATGTTTGTGGAAAAGCCGAAAAAAATCTACTATTGTTACAGTATTTGGCAGGGGTCATACGATAACATAAAAGCAATTGCCACGACGGGATTGGTGCAGATACAATTCATACAGGGACTTGATCTTTTCAACATTATTGAAGCAAACTCTTGGCTGATTATTGACGATCTGGCTGAATCTATTGAACAATGGTCCCAGGAAATGCTGCAATTGTTCACCGTTCACTCTTATCATGAACAGATTTCCGTTACTTTGGTTCTACATAATCTCTTTCATCAGAGCAAATTGATGCGAACAATTGCATTGAACTGCACCTACTATATCATCTATAGAGTTGTTCGTGATTCCAGCTCGCTAATAACTCTCAACAAACAAATCAGTCCTGGCACCCCTAAAATTCTGCTCTCAGCATACATTCAGGAAACTAATAAACCCAACGGATACATACTATTACATTTTAATCAAAATACACTCGAGGATCTGTGTGTGGTCAGAAATATATTTGACAATGAAATTACAGTATATTTCCCAATCAATACTAAAACGGCCAATTGGTACCTATCGTTACACAGAACAGCCTACAAGAAGATAGTCATCGTTTTCAGTTCTAAGCACTTTAAAACCCTCTCTTAAGAAAGCCATACTCAAGCACGGTACTGACAATGATTTCATTAATCTAATATCTGAACTTTGTTTAAATTTGACCGAGAATAATTTTCAACTGCCAGAAGTAGTTAAGCAACAGGCAAAGCAACATCGTTCCGTTGTACGTACATTGGCCTCTAAAAACAAAGGAAAGAATTTTAAAAAGAAACGACTTCTTCAGGTGGGCGGTAGGTTTTTCACACTTTTACTGCCAATAATTGCAGGACTTGTAAACAGTTCTTTCTAGTGGAGAATGTCAAAACCCTATAAATTGACTCCAATAGAACTCGCTCTCTCACCCGTGGAACACTTTGAGAGCAATCTGAGTAAATTCCTTGACAACGAGAATATTTTGGATGATAAAAAACTGTTTTTACTTCAAGATGCACTTCGCCGAGTAGAGGAACATAAGCCCTATCGGTCGAAAGCCACTGCTGCTATTGATCACAAAAAAGAATCATCTCCTCAAGAGTCTGCTGCTGCTGCTGCTGCTGGAACACAATTAAAGAAGGAAGAATTGGATTCAATTGTATTGAAAATCGGAAATCTAATGCCCAACTAATATAATGAAAAAATAACACGACTCCTTACCTATCTCATGGAAAGTGGTCAAGATCATGTTCAAGTTGAAAGCAATGAGAAAGGGACTAAAACTCAGGGAGAAAACTATAATCTACTTGAATTAATCTATGATATGGTTACAAGTCTTAAATGAATATTATGATTTGACGCTCATCTATACAAATTTCTAAATACATTAAACTTCCCCAAAAGTGTTATTAGCAATAGACAAATTCTAAAAAAATTAAATGAACATGAATCAACACCAACAACAACACCGTTAAAATATGAAGAGGAAGAAGAAGAAGAAGAAGAAGAAGAAGATTTTAAATCAATCCTGGAAAATACTAGCGCACCTAGTGAAAAAAACTTGACCATGGTGGCGAGGAAAGAGCGGAAACGTATTATGTCACCACCACCACCAACCGCAAATAGTACACAAAAGAGTAGTTGACTTTACACAATGTGTTTACGTTCAAAATGGTTGAAGTTCTGAGAGGTTTTTATGAAAATATTAGTGAAGCGGGGAGTTTAAGTTCACCCACCTCTCTTTCCACGGTCACTGGTGTTCACACTAAAAGTGTACAAGACTATCTACAAAATGAATCAAGTTACACTCCGCATAGAAATCATGCATAGAACTCTGCATAGAATCAATATCGAAAAACTAAAGCCTTTTTTCCCATTGCATATAATGCAAGCAGATCTCCTAACTCTAGATGAGATTCAAAGACGTAACAATACACCATACAAGTATATTCTACTTGCAATCAGTGTTTTAGTCGCTATGCATATACCATTCCATTGCGAACAAAGAGAGGCATTGAAGTTGCTCAGGCCATTGAAAGTATTCTCGAACAGGATTCATATAGAAAAATTCAAACGGATCGCGGTAGTGAATTTGTTAATCCCCATGTTGCAAAAGTACTTGTGAAATATAGTACACTTCTCTATCACAGTCATAGTCCTATAAATGCTGCATTGGTCGAACGATTGATAAGAACTATTCGACTTTTAATTTCAAGATATTGTAAATTGAAAAATACACCGACCTTTATTCATGATCTAAATAAAATCATATTGATTTATATTCAAACACCCCATCGTTCATTGTCCAACACAACCCCAACGGAAGATTATCACTCTTATCATGATACAATTGACATCTTTCTTAAACAATATTCCAATGAAGCGATTTTTAAGAAGAAAAAGAAGAATAAATTCAATGTTGGTAATACTGTTCGAATAAATAGAACAACTAATGTTTTTGAAAAGGGGAATTACTTGTGGTCCACCGAGCTTTTTAAAGTGGCAAAACTAAACCTAGACACTAAACCCATAACTTATCGCCTGCGTGATACCAAAGATGAAGAGATTCTCGGTGGCTTTTACGACTATGAATTGCAAAAAGTTAAAAATGCTAGTGAAATCTATCAAATTGAAAAGATATTAAAGGCACGTACTCACAGGTGTCAGAAACAGTTACTTGTTCGGTGGCTAGGATACAACTGTGATTTTGATTTTTGGATTGGTTTTGAAGATATTGACAATGCCACATGATGTCTATGGAACTCTTATTTCTAATTTTTCCAATTCTCTCTACAATGACTTGAATAAGAAAAGACATTTTTGGAAAAAGCTGTCCCACACCATCAAATATGACGGCGCGTATGAAGTGGCTCTTGTCAACTGTATTCTCAAAAATATCTATGACCTCCTGAAGAAGGATCGTGTGTATGTTTTAAAAGTTGTAACCCTCGATTGGATCCTCTTTGTTGACTATGAATGGGTTGAGGCACTTAAATCCAGCGACTATACAGATGCTAAATTGAAATATATTGAATATTTTGTTATGAGAGATGTGTGTCGCACAATCAATAGAAAAATCTCATATCGTAGGAATGGTACATTCCATTTTAATTATTCATTGGAACACGATAGGATTTACATTACCCCACCTGTTGACACCGAAATAATTATTCTCAATGATAATCTGAGAGACGTTCTTGGCTTTAAACAGAATATGATCAATGGGAAAAATGCTGTCACCGTTTACGGGATGGATCAAGTAACATTTGCTGATTATCCACCTGGTTTCGCCTCGGACTCTTGCATATCTCTTTATGCATACTTTGTGGAAACATCGAGAGTTGGTAATTCAAATGTCCCCCTCCTACGTGTTCTTGAACGAAAAACAACTCATGAACTTATTCATCACTATAATATAAAGCATCTTCAGTATGTTCCTGTAAACACTTCGTATTTGGAACTCTGTCAGTTAACACTAAGAAGTGAATTGGGTGATCCTCTAGCAATAACAAAAGGCTTAGCAGTGATTACATGTCATTTTCGACCCATTGTCAGCGACAGCACAATCACCTAAAATGAACAATAGCAGAATTCCACTTGTCTGCCCCGATATCGATGGCTATGTTGATGCTTTAAGTCCACATCAAATAGGCAATGGATTGGGCTACTACAAGGTGCGTAATAAAATGTCTGGCTATGGTCTTGGTAGCTGGTTTGCTAGGCTATTTCGTTCTGCACTACCACTTGCCAGACAATATCTTGTGCCTGCTGTATCAAATTTTGCTGCCTCCGCACTACAGGACTCGGGGTCGGGCAAGGAGAGTGTTAAAGAAAATATTAGATCTTCAGCAAGAGCCGCTGGTGAGCAATTAAAATCTCGGCAAAATGGGGAGGGATTGAAAAGGATGCGTGCGCGTCATTCACTTATCAGTCTCCACAATGGCGGGAAGCGAAGGACATCAACAAGGACTTTGAGGAATAAAACAAGGAAGACCAATAAGAAGAAGAAAAAGAAAAAGATTGTTAGATCAAAGAAGGATTTCTTCTCTTAAGATGACTTATCTTCCCCACAAGGAATCATACCCATTAATCAGTTCCTCATTGAATCTATTCAATGCTGAAAATGTTGATGGCAGTGTCAAGTATGGCTACTATGAACAATTTCACCCCCAACAACCCCTCTTGGAAAATATACACTTTTAAATATTGTCCAATGAAGATCATTTCATTGATTTGTCATGAACATTTATTGATTTAAATGTTGTGGTGAAGAAAAAGTCAGATAATACAACTCCAAATGCTGGCAATGGTGTCTCCTATGAAAACTTTATTCTACACAATCTGTTAAAACAAATTAATGTATTTATTAATGGAACATTGGTGAGCACTATCAATAATTTATCAAACTATGCAAGCTACATACAATTTATGATGGTGACGCCAAAGGCATACAAGGAGTTAAGAGGACAATCACTGAGCTAAGAATATCGAATAGGTGTTGATACTGACGGTAAGTTGACTTCTGCAGTGACTTAGGAGTATCATCTAGTTGGAAAATTAAATCATGAGATATTCAATATATCCCAATGATTACCCCCCAATGTCAAGATAGACATAAAGTTACAGATGGCCCCATCGAATTTCATTTTGAGAAAAACACTTCCTGCAGCACCCAATGCAAATTTCATTATCACATCGTCAATTCTTCACGTCCGAAAACAACAGGTTATGAGCTCTGTTGCATTGGCAGTGGAAAAGCTAACAGCCAATGGTAACAACATTAAACTTCTTGTCCCCCATACGATCACCAATCAACGTCACATTGCCACCGGTTCTCGTAGCTATAGCGATTCATCATTTATCAATGGAGAAATCCCATCAAAATTGGCTTTGGCCTTTGTGAAGGGTGGCAGTGCCGTTTGATTCTGGACTGAATCCCCCCCATGATTTTTATTTTTTTGGTCTTTCTATCCTTATGTGCAAAGTGACCGGTATTCCATTGCGCACTCTATCATTTGACAAGGAATCCTTTAGAACTCTGTACGACTGGGCCATGCAATCCCTAGATCATGACTCTCAATTATTTGAAAATGGAATAACTGACTCAATTTTTTCAAAAGATAATGGGGTAATTGTTTTGGACTTGTTGGGGACTCAGGATATGAGCATAGTACGAAAAGGTAATGTACGTTTAGAGTGTACATTTGCCGATGCTCTGACTGAGAGTATCACACTAATATCACTGAGTCAATTTGAAACCTATTGGGAAATCACACCCGACGGCAGTGTTCTACTATACTTAGCACCATGAACACAAACCAAATAATCAACATATTTAGTTTGGATCCATACATGTCTCAGTACAAGTCCTATTGTACACATTCGGACTTCATTGAATAAAATCCAAGTGTTAACAATACACTAATCATTGTTAATAGCAGCCCATCTACTGTGAAGACCAGTAATTGGCTATGCATCTTCCAAACAGCAAAGAATATTGAACTTTTTAATCCTCTTGGCATGTCGTATAAATTTTACGCGCCAGACATCAGCAGCTTTATTGAAAGCACTGGGAAATCTAGAATTCAAAATCAACGAAGAGTACAGGATTTAACGACTAAGACATGTGGCTTTCATGCACTACTCTTTTTCCTCTTCAAATGTCGTGGCTATACCTACAAACAGTTTCTCGACATCTACGTTGACTTACCTCGATTGAACGACTTTTTAGTGTAAAATATACTGACAAGCTTATTTAATTTTTATTTTAGTGCTCTAATAATAAATTTTTATAAAAATTTATGTTAAATTGTTTATTAATAAAAAATTTATATACGTAATAAAAACGGCTTTTTTACTCTTTAGATTTCATCTTCTACTAGGTATTTGACTACAACAACTAGTGCAGGTGGATTATCTGAATTCACTGTATACTGGTCCTGATGTACTGCAATGTAAGGGTCACATTTTCTACAATAGAGTGTAACTTCACTTTTGTCATATCTCTTTGTATAGTCAATGATACTATTCTCATTCATTTTATAGAATTCACATGTTTCAATTTGCCTATTTGAAGCAATTTCACAAACAGTGTCCTCAAGTGTCGAATCACATTCCGTCACAGCCAAATAAAAATCGGTGGTTTTATGATCATAACACCCATTGTCTTCACATCGATGCCGTATAAACCAAATTATTTTGCTGCTCCAGCAGTAAAATTATTGACCTGATTCTTCCTCCCAGAACAACCTAAAAGCTAGGAGAGACTAATTTCGTAGTAAGAAACCAAAATCAAGCTTAGGTTTCTTTCCAATCATAGCGGGATATGTTTTCTCTCACTGGTTACATTTATCATAGTGGCAATTGGAGCATAGATGCCCTCTAGGATGAGAGTCACACACCATATCCTCTATGCTGTAATTTGTACAGCATATCCTCTATGTTATTTACACGGGTTGCATAATCTACAGTTTTCATCATACTCATCAATCATTGTGCAATTCTCACATGATGACCAGCTGCCCAGTGTGTACATACATAGCGGGCATGTATGGAACATTTTTTCATGTGTTGACACTCTCACTGCCACAATGAAACTGGGCTAGAAAAAATTGTCTGAGATAGAGAGAGAGAGGAGTAAATCATCCTTGAATGCCATCTTTGTTATGAAAAAAGTCCTAAATTTCTAAACTAATGTTTAATAGCATATCCACAATATCATTTTGCCGTGCCGTGATCAATATATCAATAAATTGTGTAAATGCATTTTGGCCACGATGTAGAAGCTTCATACGTCTAATGATGGAGAATCAGTTTTCATTATATCGACAAGCATCCCCCGAGAAAATATCTTCCTTTGAATAGACAGCTCTAGAAAATTGTTATCTAGAATTAAACGTTTTTCCAAATGAGCTAGATCCCCCAAGATTCGCTCTGTCTCAAATCTATTCATTTTTTAGAGCTCTAACACTCTCAAAACCAACTTCAGACTAACCAGAATTTTTTCTACTCTAAAAATATACGCTAGTCTACTATAGAAAGAAACATTACCTTTGATTTACAAACAATTTTATTGAGCAAAATTACTACAATAATATTCACTTGTGTATTTTGTTCTCATCAATTTATTTCGATAGGATATCTAAAGCTGACCGAAGTTGACTTATATGCACAATATTCACTTTTCCAGCAAAACATAGTTGCTCCTCCTGCTTAAATTTGCTTAATGATATCACGTATCTAGCATACATATCGTCCCATTCAAGGCATAGACTACAGCCTCCGGCTATTTCCACAGCCACATTGGGTACTCGTATATCGTTGTTGCTGATACAGCCGGCTCCATTATTAATCTCAAACAATGTAAATGCACCACTCATTTTTCTCTACTAAAACCCTATCAAATAAACTATTCTCGCTGAATTCAATTCTCTAACTAATATGAATTGTAATGAAAATCAGTCTTTTTATTCAAATCCCAATCACCAATCAGGTTATCGTATATTGAGTAACTTTCGCTCTCTGAATGGCTTCTAAAAACGGATGTTGACTCAAAAACCAGTCTGATCGAGTTATGTAATTTTATCTATACCCTCAAAACATGTTTGGCCACATTATACCTTGCCAAATAACAAGTCTAGTAATCTGCCTTGGAAAGGAACCATGGACCGTAAAGGCCCATACTAGCATGGGAAGGAACATAGAGTACCTGCAAAGTATAACTTAGATCTCTACTGTGGTACATGGCTACCTTTTTGAAGCTTGGTATTGAACGGGTGAGATAAAGGAGGGGTTTCAGGCTCACCTTGGTCTTTCGGTCATAGAGATTACAATTTTTACATAATTCCCCCCAGGATCAGTAAGCTGTGTGATGGCTTCTAGGGAAGGCATGGAAAAGTCGAAAGCGCCGAGGCTCACTTGAAATTTGATTGAAGGCCTCCAACAGCCAAAGAGACTTTTCTTAAGAAATGCTAAACTATTGAGCTTTGCAGTCCAGGCACTACCTGATTTAAGAGCTCCAAAGCTCAGAGACCTCGACTATTGAAAATTTTAGTCTGCTACCACGGCCTGAAACTTTCCTGGAAAAGTGTGCTTGACCGTAGCTACGCACTCATCAACTTTAAAATAGATCCAAGTACTTTCCTCTAGAAGATACGAGAAACTCGGAAGTTTTTCATCTCTAAAAATTCTCCATTCTTTTACACTTACTATAAGGTTCTTGCCATACCAGTTTCAAGCGGGTCGGAAAATTTCAAACAGTTTGTGGTAATAAACTGTAAGTGAGGAGTGGCTCGGCTCAATAGTAGCCGAAACTCTAAAAAATGGAGTTTTGGTAACAATCATACGAATATGATTTTTATGCTGATTTCAAATATAGGTTTAATGTTATCCATCAGAAGCTACGAGCCTGAGAAAAGTGCCTGAGTGCCTGATTTTTGAAAAAGGGGTGAAAATCACCTAAAGTCAGGAATCTTATTGAATTGGCGCCATCACATTCAGTGTATCAGAAAATCCTAGTGCTGAGGTTTCAAGCTTTCTTCTGCACAGCTTTGGAATTTTTTATTTTTGCTTGAAAAAAGATTACGAATGCGTGTTTATTTTGAACCGTGTTTATTTGATACTGAACCAATGATCACCAAAGATCTAAAGAGGGCTCATTTGAACGGAAATCGGAAGTTTTAGTTATCTTTTAAGTGACAAAAAAATTGTAGTGCAACTGGCCCCTTCCACACCCTTTTTTCATCAAAATCGTCTGATCAAAATGCTGAGATAACCATTTACTTAAGTATAGTTGAAAGGTCCAATAACTATGCATTTGGAATGACAAGACCCAGCCTCTGTGGAAAGGGTGGCAAGTAATGAAATTTGCCCATTGTTTACCTATAGTATTTGTTATTGGGAAGTGTACAGCCAGGATGGTTTGCATTGATTCTTTATAAAATTCAACTACTAAGAGGTGACTTGTCATTTGCGGTGACTTCAACACGAACTGGAACGATTCCTCTCTGTCCTACCTAAATCAAAGCCTTGATCTTATGTTCATAATTCCGGGTCAACCTCAAACCTCAACTTTGTCCTGTCTGATCATCCAGAGCTTCAATCTGTCACTATTATCCCCTCAGATGACATCCTATCAAGCTACCATCTGTACCTCCCGTTCAGAATGAATATGTATTCTTCACAAAAATAAAACAAAGCCCCGTTGGTTTACAAAAGTATCATGGGAACACATAGATATATCGCCCTTTCAGTATACACTTAATTCTTTGCTGATGAAATTAAAATCCCCTTCCACATTCTGTCTACTTCACTGAAAGGGAACCACCAAGATCTGGATCGCTTTCTAGCTGAGTAGACCTATGCTCTTAAGTTTGCTTCTTCTGTATCTGTGCCTTCGACTAGGGTCAAAATAGGGACACAGAAACATTGTTGGAAAGAGGATGATTAATTGTAAGTTTAGTTTTGGATTTGGGTTGACTGTTATTGTCCCCTTTCGATGCTTATTTTTTTATCTTCATGTCAACTAGACAAGAGATCCAAAGAGCTCTCGCTGTTGAAAAAATAGACAAGTTCAAATGACAATACGTGAGACAAGAAATGACCATCATCAACATTGCAAGAGAGTATCGAAGCTAACACCGAATTCGTCTACGAAATCTAACCCGACCGATGTCGATGTGTGAAGAAAACAATTTTCCTTGCGTTTATCCGATGATTCTCCTTCAGTTGAAGCTACCTATAAACATGTTCTCCTCCACCTTATGTCAAAACTTAGCCACCAGAAGAACTTGTCATTGGTACATTTTCTGCTGCCCAAACACAAATTTCTCTGATGAAATCTATTTTGTTTTTGTTGCGCAACCAACATTCTTCTAATGTCAGACGATCTCCAAGGTCTCCAAAATACAGTTGATATAGTTTGCTCTGGTCTCAATGAGATTGGCCTCCAAGTTGCCTCCTCCGTATTTGTTAACTACTAAAACACTTGTTATCTCAGCGTTGAAAGAAAAGCTTGGAAAATTTTACGGGCTTCTTGCTCGGTTTAAAGGCCAGATTCACAAAATAACCCTGAACTTTACAAGACAAAATATGTCGAGCTAAAAAAGACCTACAATGTACCCAAATACGCATTTACAATTACGAAATTTCAACACGCTTTTTTCGCCTCGCATGTCTTCTTCTTGGTCCCATTATAGAATTTTTTCACACTATCTGAGCGCAGAAAATTCGATCTCTATTGTTCCGTTATTGCAGCTATCTTATCTGGTTGTCGTTTTGAACCCGTAACCGATAAATTGCCAGTAGATATGTTGTTTTAATATTTCTTCAAACATGGACCAGCTTGTGGACAGGTTCCGTAAGCTTCGCGAAAGTATTGTCAATTTTTTGCTTAACTGTTCAGTTCAATCATGTTATCTACGTAGTTGAGATGTTATTTTTCTCGTTAGTTTTTATCTTGATAGTGCTTTCATTCTCTTTTAATTTTCTGTATCTTCTTACTCCTCGCATTTCCTGTTTCTAGAGAGGGTTGAATACGTACACTATTATTACTACGTATATGTATTGAAGCATTAGCTTTCAAATTGGCTTCTAGCCCGCTTTCTACGATGTGCTGGTATCCCACAAGTGCTGGAGAAATAAAAAGAATAAAGAAGAGAAAGCAGTGTTTCAAGCTTTTTTCGAAATTTCTGAAAAATTGTTTTTGTAATTAACTTTTACCGTTAAGATAAACGTAGATATAGTTGTTATTCTAGAACCAAATTTAAAAATTTTATTGACTAGGCGGTGTTTTTTCAAAACATATTTTTAGTTTTCATTTACAACGAGAGCTGGATATATCAGTTTTCATTTGCTATGAGGGAATCTAGGAGAGGGGAAGCTGTGTAAGTCTATTTAACGTATTTCGAAAATGAGATTATAATGGTGTCTTAATGCTTCTCAGAAAAAGGGGAATGCAAAAAGGAAGATCTTTTTGTGGGAGCGGGAGTACCCCAAGCTACAAAATACAATTTTTATTTAGCTAAATCTCTCCAAATGTTGAGAGGTATTCATCCTCCATCATCCCTTCAGGTGGAAAAAATATTTGGATTTAGATTACAATTGTAAGCTCAATCAAAGTTTATCAAGCCCCGTGTTGTACTGGTTTTTCGACCATTAAATTTCCTGTGCAATCCCCCAGGATTGCACAAAGCCTCCATTCATGGAGGTCCCAGGGACTTCTTGCTGTCCGGTTCTAAGCCGGCTTAAGTGCTTCGGTGTAGACTTCAGAAGATATGTTGATTCCCGTCCTGCTCTGGTATCCGGAATCATTGTTTTTCCTGACGCAAAAATAATATCAGTGACTTAAAGAATATGCAAATTGTAGCTTGGAATATTACAAAGTTAAAAAACAACTATCGTATCAACATTTTGACTGACGAATTCAGACGCTTCGAACTGGACTTATTAGGAGTTTCAGACAGTCATATCCCAAGGATAGGAAGCACGAAGTTAGGTGATACAGAATTTATTTTCTCAGGCAGGAAGAATGGGGTATATGGACAGGGAATAGTACTCATGATGAATAAGGAAGCTGCTAAGTCTTATTTAGGCCGGGATGGTATTAATAATGAGCTAGTTGTTAATTTTATAACTCATTTCACTAACTGACGGAGATTGTAGTCATTCAGATAAAATCTACTTACAGTTACAAGAACAAATGAACATGTTCCAGGCAGAAATATGCTGTTTTCTTAGGATGTTCAAACGCCCAGATCGGTAGAAATAGGGATAGATGGTATCCTAGCCTAGTTAAATTCGGTGTGTGGAAAGAAAACTGTAATGGCTACAGACTGCTACAATTTTGTTGATGTATCAGTCTAGTTATAATCAATGCAATATTTGGTCATAAAATGGCAGGATCAATGCAAGATGCTAGAGTATACAGGATTCCTGTTATTGATGTTAAAAGTAAAGATAGCTCTAGTAGTGTCTAGGGTTAATTTAAAGCTGAAATTTAGGAACGATAACTCCTTTCGAGAAGCTATGACCTTGATAGACTCCAAGATAAGAATTTGAGAGAAACTTCCCAGGAACAGTAGGATTAAAAACTTGAGACTTGTCCCAGTTAAAGATGAGAACGGGGCAGCAACTAGTCATAAGAAAAGAGCTAAAGAGAGATGGGTAAAACATTTTGAGAATGTCCTAAACTGTGAAAGACATACAGGAAAAGATATTGAAAAGGATGAAAAGTTTATGACGCTTTGAATGTGAAGGAAGAATTAGTGACAGAACTAAAAGGGTCAAAAATGATAAGATACTAAGTGCTCATTGTGCGGTAAATGAGTTTCTTAAATATGGTGGTTATGAAGTTAGAAATAAGCTACTGAAGATTATGAATTTAGTTTTTGAAAAATGTGAAGTGCAGAGCAATTTTAGAAAATCTTAATTTAAACCCCCTCTAAGAAAGGTGATAAGAGTGAGTATGGTAATTATAGAGACATTAGCCTTCTTTCTGTCTGTAGCAAATTACTTAGTATGAAAATACTGTTTAGACTAAGAAACGCTATAGATTAAGTTTTAAGGAAAGAATATTGTGGTTTTGGGAAGGGTAGACTATGTGTCAACCGAATATTTACTTTTATATTAATAAGTGAGAATTACCTGCAGGGGCGACCCCCGGGGGGGGGGGAAAACGGGGATACATCCCCCCGAAATATGAGAAATGTGTCCTGTAGGGTCGATGTTCTTAAAGATCTTGAGTAATCTTATAGATAAAAATGATAATGTACGCTATGAATGTTATTGTAATGAGGATAAAAACTGTATGATTTATTCATTTTGTAAAATAATATTTAAAACATAACTGTCTTAAAACCTAACCAAATTCATTATGAGTTTTATTCCCATTGATGTAGAATAATGTATGCACAACAAGTAGGTGATGTGTGGCGATCTACACACGATGGTTTTTGTTTTGTGAAAATACAGTTGGGAACAATCCCAGGCTGCTGCCAGGTAAGCCACGTGCTGATATAACCTTGGGCTCCCAAGATCGTTGAATTTCATTTAAATCAATCACGCATGTGCTTTGTCAGTGTTTATATAGAAGTCTACGCCCCTGTTTGTTAATTAGCCGTCCATTATTTCAAAACGGAAATAGAAAATTATTAACTTTTCAAAAAGCAACAATTGGATGATAACAGACCTTGGTTTGTTGATACAAACCTTAGTTAGAATGAGAAGTAATTTAAATACTTAAGAGAGTAAGGTTATGACGAAGCTTCATCTATGAGTGGCCAGTTTCAAGGTTCGGCTTCTATACATGTGAAATTTTTCTCAGGCAGTCTGTGTTCACTGTGCAAGTCACTCCTTAAACGTAGCCCTGAGTCATTTGTACAATATACCTGTTACAAGAAATTGTCAAGGAACTTTGAAAGAAGTAATTAATTTCTAAGGAATTTCACCTAAATATTGTGCAATTTTCAAACAAATTGTTCAAGCAAGTAGGCTAATCTTATCACAGTGACAAAAAGATAAAGATTGAACAAATTTGTGAGACTAGATGGGCGGAGCACTTAAAAGCAATAGTTTTGTTTCAAGAGATGTTTATTATTAGACCCCGTCTGCATAATGATGAAGGATACCCGGCGGCGGCGGGGCCGAAACTCGCGCGCCGCGCCGCCGGTTATACACCGGCGGCGCGCCACCGGTATGAGCCCGGCTGGCTGTAAACAATAGAGTTTCCGTTAGTCTTTCTCAAATCACAGCTTAAATTTAGAACAGATTCGAGCCTATTCATGTGTTCAAAAATTCACAAGTCACTGGCTGAAAACTGGTCTTCTTCGTTATTCATCAAGAGAAGTAGAAATCTATTAGAAACGAAATGGCTGTGGCGTTTCAGAACCCTTGTATAATACGAGTAGCTAAAGTATCTATTAGCTATGTATTCTTAACATAAATAATTATCAAAATTAGTAGTTTTCTTCATCGAGCGTTACTGCATGCAAAACTTCAAATACCGTATCTCAAAATTTGTCAGTTTTCTGGGTAAAACTTTGGATATAACTTTGAACTTAGAAGCTTAATTTTTTCATAATGCCCTTTGCCTATATCTGTTTTGTCACCTTTAAAACAGTTGAAATGGGCGACTTTGATATTTATTGTTTTTTTTTGCTCTTTTGGATTCCTAAAAAGCCTTATTGTATTAAAAACTGGTTTTTAATAATAATTAAAAAAAAATGTATTTGAAAGTTTTTTTTGGCTTCTTTATAGAATATATGTCATGTAGGCTAAAGCTGAACTGCTGCTTTTTTATTGGTTTTGGCTGCTCTTTTGGATATTATTCATTTTTCTTTTGGGGATTCATTCCAAATTATAAACTCTTAAATACCTGATATCAGTCAAATTATAAACTGCATCTAAGAGGAGTAAATTCATCGAGTTGAAAAATAAATGATGAGCACTTCACATGAGAACACTTTAATTACAATGAAACAAAAAATATTTAATGGGTTACTCAGTATGAAGAAAAATGAAGTACCGCAAATTTTATTCGGGATAAAATGAAAAGCTCGTCTGTTTTAAATGTAATTAAATGAAATAATATGCAGACTGAAGTAACTCCAGGAAGATGTTGAGATTTTCATCCTAGTTCGTCACTTCTAATCCAAGCAAAATGCTGGGACACTTAGTATCAGTTATTGTGTTTAAGATTTGATTTCCAAATGCTCACAAAAATTGCCAAATTTAAGAAAGTCGCAACAATAAGTGACCTGTGGTCAAAATACTCAAAGACTCCTCTTTGATCCCCACCCAGGCTCAAAGCTTCTGCTATGGTCATTTCCATGGAAATCTCCAAAGAGTTTCTTTTTAAAATGGATTTCAAGCGTAGTTAGCGGTATTTAGCCTTTTTTGCTTTTCTTCAAAGCTTTGAAAAAAGTGTTATAATATTCCAAATGTTACATTTGTTATATTTCTGCATACTTTTGGTAATCATTTGTGGGGTGATCGAAGTTTTCAAACCACTGTAGATGCGTAAGAACGTTGCAACATCTAGTACCCTGGGGTCATAAGACTGTCAAAGACTCCTCCTTGAACCTCCCAAATTGAAAGATTTTATTATGGCTTGGCTTTTTAATGTAACTTGGGCACTGGACCAAGGGCCCCATTGTCACTCGAGCGCAACAGTAGGTGGGGATGTCGATATCGCTTTCGTCACACCAATTCGTTTTAGTGTGAATCTGCCTGGTACTTATGAATGAATATTTTCAAAGAAAACTCGTTTCATCAATAAGAAAAAAACGGGTTGAACGCATATGTCCCTTTCCCTTTGGACGATAAAACCATGCAAGTACTGTATCAAGTATAACTCACGAAAATCTTGTTAATTTTTGTCAACTTTTCAACTTTTTGGCATCCCTGCTTTGAATAAAAAAGAATCAAGGTACTATAACTTAAATATAATAACCCCTATGCCCCCCCCCTCTGGATACCATCTTGATAGGATACTGTCTCTGCTTTAAGTTAAAAAAAAATAATTAACTTATTGGCACCCCTGCTTTCAAAAAAAAAAAAAATCGAGGTATTATCTTTTAAATATGATAGCTCACTCCCCCCTCTGAATACCACCTTGATAGGATGCCGTCTGTGCTTTAAATAAAAAAAGAATTAACTTTTTGGGATCCCTGCTCTCAATAAAAAAAAATCGAGATATTATCATTTAAATGTAATACCTCCCTACCCCCCACCTTGATAGAATACCGTCTCAGGTTTCATTAGAAAAATAATTTACTTAATAATTAACTAGGTCACTATATGGTTCAAACAAACGCGCAAAATAACGTTAAACAGCTTAGTGTTAAAATTTAAAAAGAATTAACTTTTTGGGATCCCTGCTCTCAATAAAAAAAAATTCGAGACATTATCATTTAAATGTAATACCTCCCTACCCCCCACCTTGATAGAATACCGTCTCAGGTTTCATTAGAAAAATAATTTACTTAAAAATTAACTAGGTCATTCTATGGTTCAAATCAACACGCAAAATAACGTTAAACAGATTAGTGTTCCTTGAAAAAAAAATTGAGGTATGAGTAAAGAGGTACAAATACAACAACAAAAATGTAAAAATTATTCATATATACCTCAAATTATTGGAAAAATTATTTATAGATTCGCCGCGTTATTCAATAAGATCAAAAGAATCTAATTAAAAGGGACAACACACAAAAGCCAAATTAGGCCAGTAGCCTACGAGAAATCGCAAAATACCCAAGACAATGAACAAGTCTTAATGGAAGGCCCTAGGTCTATCAAAATATTTTAATGGTTTCCCAGGGAATTTGATATAATTTTCTTCTGTCTCCAGTTTAAATGACAAAACTTATTATCTTTTTGGCATCCCTGCTTTCAATAAAAAGAAAAAGAAGTATTATCATTTAAAAATGATAGCCCCCTTATAGGCAATCATTTACAATTTATTTATGAATCATGTTTTTGGGGTAACTTCCGGTCAATCTTTAATTCCCCAACCTTGTACATAGCTTAGTATATAGCTAAGTATTGTCTCAATAGAATGGTTTGTTTGTTGGTTTTTTTTGGGGGGGGGGGGGGGTTAAAATTGTTTCATAAAGAATATTGTATTTTCTATCAGGCGTTATACAATTGAATTTTAAACATTTATAAAATCTTATATGAAAATACCAAAAAAAAAAAAAATCTGCAAACTCAAAATTCAGTTGTAGAAACAATCTGTCGGATATCCGTTTAAGAATCCAACTGAAGGCTGAACTTGTATAGTAGTGAATTCGTTCTATAATTCTATGCAACTCAAAAATAAATTCTTGACTACGAATGATGTGAGAAATAGCGATTAGGAAACTGCATTCGAAATTACTTAAACTCATTTTATAAAGACGAAATTTTTTTGGTCAGCATATGAAGAATTGTGTATATTGCAATATTTGCAATTGCATATTGCATCTGTCTGGTTTTTATTGAAAGTAACAAAAGAGACGAAAATTAATGAACAAGAGAGTAGTGAAGAATTATGGTATACAAAGTAATATTTGGCAGGGAAAGTCTATTTATTATTATCGGTAATGCTACGAAGAAAATTCAAGAACATTTTCTGAAGGAACTGAAGTGTGTCAAGATTATAGAATCAGTATTAGACTCCCCAGATGAGCCCCAAAACAAACGTATAGGAATAATTACGCAACAGCGTCAGAGGATCCTGAAATGTATTACCGAATTTCTGCGTTTATTCCACTTATGGACTACATTATGCAGCAGCTGCATCAGCAATTTCTTAGTCACAGAAAGTGGCTGGAGTCACTGCAGTACCTGTTTCCTCAGCACTATATTTCCCAGACACATTGGCACCTATAACCTGAATTTTAGGAGGGGGGGGGCTTACCTGGTCAAATCGGCACTTCCAATGTTGTATAATAGAAATCTCAAAACAAAAATATAAGGCAGCCTCATTCATCCAGGGGGGGGGGGGCTGGAGTCCCCCCCATATGGGCGTCCATGTGCAGACAGCTATAGGGGGAGCTCGTAAGCTGAGCTAGCTCTGTGGAGGAAAAATGTGGATACAGTCGGTAAACTTGGCATCAAAATATTTCATCGTGTGCTTACAAGAATGTGATGATTTTCTACACTCTAAAGTCAATTTCTGAAGATTGGTGAAACAATTCCCGTCAATACGGCTACGTGCGAGCGTTCTTTCACTACCCTAAGATGAGCGAAACCTTATACCAGGAAGGCCTCATTTAAACAACGGAATTATGGATTTGCCTTATTATGCATACACAGGGATATTGCAGTCAATGCAGAAGACATTTTGGAGAAGCTACCCCACAAAAAAAAGGCTGCTTAATTTTCTTCTAAAATTGCATATTTGCACTGTTGTTTCAATAAAGAATGTACCTTATATTCTAAAAGCTTTATTTTTCCATTTTAACCAGTACTACTCCGAAATTTAACGACCCTGATTGCCTGAGTCTTCAAACACCTTTAGTCCTCAGTTTTTATAGATCATGAGCAAGTGTCTGATTTAGCTGATAGAAGAGCTTTAGCGAAGGGCTTATCCTACTATAGTATACCAGACATATACAATAGTGCTATATTTGAGAACAACATTTCAGCAGTTAAAATAGGAAATCAGGTTAGTAGCTAGTTTCGTATTAAATCAGAAGCTAAGCAAGGTTCCATCTTATCTCATTTATATGGATTATTTTAATGGGCTTGGTCTAAGGAGCACAGCAAAGGCAATGGGAGAATACAGAATCAAATGGAGCTGTAAAACTCCCCTGAATTTAGACTATGCGGAGATTTAAGCATCCTAGATGAAACTGTTAGCAAAATGAATGAACTTTAGAGGCTTTGCGACTTCAATGCGCAAGAATAGTTTTCAAAATTAGTGCTAAGAAAATTAAGTCGTTAAGGACAGGAATAAGTGAAGATAAAAGGTGATGTCGGGTAACGAGAAGGTCGATCAATTGGAAAGCTTCACTTACCTAGGTAGTATAATTAGTAAAGCTGCTGGGTGCTGTGAAGATGTTAGAAGCAGAATTGCGAAGGCCCAGGGTGTTTTTTTTTATATTTCAAAAAAAAAAACTGGAAGAACAAGATAATAAGTCTGCGAACCATGGTTAGAATTTTGGAAGGGGATGATATTGGTCAAATATGATTTGGAAGCACTGGCAGTCCGAAAAACGAAGGAAGATTTGCTTGATGTTTTCCAGAGAAATTGCCTACGGATTATTTCGGGTACCCGACTGGCTAACAGCGGGTCTGCCTTGTTTGCCTCTTTTTTAAATTCTTGATCAGCATGCCTAAGACTCTAGGCAGGCATGCCTTTCCAAAAACCAACCTGACAAGTATGTGTCCAATAAGAGAGTCATTCATACTCCTGCCATTTACCCGTGCCCCAGCCATTTAAACATTTGCCTCTCAATTACTTGGACTATCTGTCTTGGCTTTTCTCTGTCTTTAGGCTGTACAAAAAGTGTGGTTCAATCCTACTTTCTAGGATTGCAATGAAAGGAAGATTGAGATGGCCGGGGCATTTTCTGCTTATGAAGGATAACATATCACCAAAGACTCTTCTTTTTGGCAATCAGTTAGGGCCAAACAAAAAGCAGGTTGTCCCCGGATAAGGTGGGAGAATGTTGCCAGATTTAAGGGAAACGGGAACTTCCTGGGAGGGTGTTAAGAGGGAGACTTTGAGCAGGTTGGGATGAAGGAGGGTGTGCGCAGCTATGTTAGCCTTAATCGGCTTGGTGCTGTAGTGGGTTATTACTAGCTATGGCAGTACAATAGGAATGTTAACGGAAGAATAGCTTCCTTATTATTGCAGAACTTGTGAACAAAAGTCTTGTAACAATTTCTGTTTGTAATAGTCTTGTTTCTTGATTCATGCTAAGTTTCCCTCGTTACAAACCTTCTGTTATTCTTCCTTCATCATAAAACCTTTTGTTTTTATAAAAATTTATTTACTGAAATTTTGCTTTTAAGGATTTCAAAACTCCTATGGCATTTCTATCGTCTTTTCTTCGACAAACTCAATGCAATAGCTCCTGGATTTCCAGAAAGATCTGTTGTATTCCATCGTATTCTCTTGTTTGCATCGATTCCCAGTCTCACCTAAGATCTGATTGAAGGATATATAATCAGCAAAACTGTAGTGTATTTTTCAAGAATTATAGTTTAAAGTCTACCGAAGGTTTGATGGGTTTTTTTTTCATTGCTGCCTCTAGGTTAGTATGCCCTATAATCCTGGTAGGATATAAGCCTAGGATTGGGGCTATTAAGATAGTAATAGAACCATTCCAGTAAATTTTTACCAAATCATATTATTGACTTACAAATAAAGTAAACATACCACTCAATGACTTTTTTATGCTCTTTCCAAATATAATAGGCCTAATGATTTTTGTTGGAAATGAATTTTACCCCCACCCCTATTTATACCAATTCAGGGTAGCCTATATATTTGCACATTAGGGGGCGGGGGTAAATTTTATTGCTTATGTAAATGAGAGGTAAGATTAAGCTTCCCCCCCCCCCCAATGTGTAAATATATACCCTAAATTTGTATATATGGGGTGGGGGCTAAAATTCATTTCTGACAAAAATGATTGGTAAAGTTCTACAAAATCATATTATTGAGTTGGGACTAAAGTGAATACACCATTCGATGCCTTTTTTTTATGCTGATTACGAATATAATAAGCATTTCTATCAGAAATGAATTTCAGCCCCCCCCCCTATATAGGCTATATCTAACCTAACCCTGAATTGGCATAGATCGGGGGGGGGGCTGAAATTGATTTCCGATAGAAATGCTTATTATATTCATAATCAGCATAAAAAAAGGCATCGAATGGTGTATTCACTTTAGTCTTAACTCAATAATATGATTTCATAGAACTTTACCAAATGATTATTAGGCTAGCCTATATTCACAAAGAGCATCAGAAAAAGGCATTGAGTGGTATATTCACTTTATTCATTAGTCAATAATATGATTTGGTAAAAATTTGGTCAATATCTACCAAATCATCTTATTGAGTTAAGAAAAAAGTGGATACACTATTTGTTGTCATTTTTTTATGCTTATTACTAATTTAATAAGCATTTATATCTTAAATTAATTTCAGCCCCCCCCCCCCTATAATTGCGCATTGAGGGGTTGGGTTGGGATAGCCTATATATGGGAGGACTGAAATTCATTTCTGATAGAAATGCTTAATTTATTTGTAATCAGTATAAAAAAAGGCATCTAATGGTGTATTCACTTTATTTGAAACTCAATAATATGATTTGGTATATATTGACCAAAAATTTACCATTCCTGCCTCATAACAGCCTGTGCAGAAATTTATGGTTAGTACATTCTGTATGTGCATCCATGAAACTTTACACCCTGCCCTGATGTGCAAAAACTATTGTCAAAATGAGAGGTTTTATTATGCAGCATTCACAAGCATGTCTAGCTAGAATCCCATGTCTAGATGTGTGTCTAGCCCTAATCCAATGCCTAGGCAATGACCATTCACAAGTAAAATTCAGTGCATAGCTAAAACTACAAATTTAGTTTTAAATTGTCATTTCTAGCCAATCAAGAGAGCTTATGCAGGTCCAAAATCCTTAGTTTTACTTTCACAAGATAATGGATGAGATAAGCGAAACAATTGCCATAGTATGTTTCACTATTATGTCTGGTGCTGCGTATTTGCCTAAAATGAAAAAAACAATTAATGAGAAAACAAAAATTAAATTCAAGTTTACAAAGGTAAACAAAAATGATGAAAATAGCCTAGTGGAACTTGTCACATTCTGAATGGCTATAATAAAAAATCCTAGACATTGAGTTCTAGAGTCTAGAACTCAATGTCTAGTCAAGCGCCTTGTCTAGCATGTCTAGCTAAGTGCCAAATTTCACTTATGAACGGTTGAGGCCTAGACATTGAATTCTGGCTAGACATGTGTCTATACATGGGATTCTAGCTTTAGAAAAAACGGAACTTTCAGGGATGAGTCCACAGGTAAATTTTTCCCAGTTCATATTATTGACTTACAAATAAAGTAAACATAGCCTACCAGTTGATGCCTTTTTTATGCTCTTTCCAAATATATTAATTATTTTTGTTAGAAATGAATTTTACCCCCACCCCTATATATAGGCTACCAATTCAGGGTATCCTAGCCTATTTGGGTAAATTTTTTGTTATTCATATTATTGACTTATGAATAAAGTAAACATACCACTCAATGCCTTTTTTATGCTCTTTATGAATATAATAATTATTTTTGTTGGAAATGAATTTTACCCCCACCCCTATATATACCAATTCAGGGTACCCTATATATTTGTGCATTTGGGGGTGGGGGTGAATTTTATTTCTGATGTAAATTAGAGGTAAGTTCAAACTTCCCCCACCCCCTGATGTGCAAATATATACCCTGGGTATATATAGGGGTGGGGGGTAAAATTCATTTCTGACAAAAATAAGCATTATATTTGGAAAGAGCATAAAAAAAGGCAACAAGTGGTATGTTTAGGCTACTTTATTCATAAGTCAATAATATGGATAACAAAAAAATTACCTATATTTGCACATTAGGGTGGGTGAGAGGGTAAATTTTATATCTGATATAAATGAGAAGTAAGTTTAAGCTTTGGTAAGTTTTTGGCAGTTCATATTATTGACTTACAAATAAAGTGAACATACGACTTGATGCCTTTTTTTATGCCCTTTATGAATATAATAATTATTTTTGTTGGAAATGAATTTTACCCAATCCCTATATATACCAATTCAGAGTATATATTTGCACATTCGGGGGTGGGGGGGAAAATTTAAACTTACCTCTCATTTGTATCAGAAATAAATTTTAAAGAAATAAATTTGTATCTGAAATTTACTTACATGACAGGACCTTTTGAAATTTTGACAAAACATTATTTTACCTTAATTTTCAGTTATCAGTTTCTTTTTCTCTGGCTTTAGTTCTGAAAATGCAATTCCTATTATTTGAGGAGAATTTCAAGCCATATCAATGTTTTTTGTTTTTTTCAAAATTTAGGAAATGTATTTCCTGATGATAATTGGGTTTGGGAATTTGACATGGATGGGGTCATCAATACTTACCAGACCTTTGTTAAGAAAACGAAGGTTTGAAGATAGTGGTTTCATAATGACAAAAGACAAGCTGGACCATTGGTTGCAACAATACCAATAAGGGCAGCTAAAGAAAAGGCCATTGCTAAAGTATCTGAAGTAATCAAAATCCTAAAACACATCAAAAATGAAAATGATCAGCAAAGATATGGGTGGTTAGAAGATATACAAAAACAACAATTACAGCATATGAAAATGAACAGCAAAGATATGGTTTCATAGTAAAAAATGATAGCGATGATGATTAGGTTTGGGATCTTGACATGGATAAGGTCATTAATACTTATCAGGCCTTTGTTAAGAAAACAATGGTTCGACGATATGGCTGTCATAATGACAAAAGACAAGCAATGGCAAAAGTCAACATTCAACATGTTATAAAACCTCCAAAACCTGATATTGCATCAGCCTCTGTTAAAAGAACAAAGGTTTGGAATTGTGGTCTTCATAATGACAAAAGACAAGCCATGGCAAAAGTCAACATTCAACATATTATAAAACCTCCAAAACCTGATTTTGCATCAGCCTCTGTTAAAAAAACAACAACAAAGGTTTGGCATTATTGTTTTCATAATGACAAAAGACAAGCCATGGCAAAAGTCAACTTTCAACATATTATAAAACCTCCAAATCCTGATACTGCATCAGCCTCTGTCTTCCTTAAAGTCCTGACCTATTTAGATTGTTTTTGTGACTCTAACAATAAGACATTTTGTTGGTAGTTGTCAGGGCTTCCTTCCACACTTGTTATATGTTCTTTGTTTAGTTTCAGGTGGTAGCAGAGCTTTTAAGCTATGTTGTCTTTTTACATGAGAAAATGCCATGCATAACATTCCATGATTAAAAACTGGCAAACTAAGGTTGACACCAACAAATTGAAGTTTGCCCTTGTAACTTATGTATAGTCATAGCAAATGTGGGTTGAAGGGGAAATTGATGTGGTTGAACTGTACCTCCAATTTGACCTTTACTAGAGTCCACTGTAACTTGAAAAATGTGAACTTCTTTTCCTGTTTTTTTTTCCAGTAATGATATTTGCCTTTATTATGTTGTTGTATAATTCAGTAACAATAAGGCAGTTCTTATTACAGATCCCTTCTGAAATATCTAAGTTATGCAAAAGCATAACTATTGTATTTTCTTAATTTTTAAGTCATGTGGTGGCAATTCTGCACTTTCAATTGAATTGAGGGATTCAGGAGTGAATTCAATTCATCTCTTTTTTTTTTATCTTTGACATAATTATAACTTTTATATGATTTTTGTTCTCCTGGGTGTCAATCAACAATTTTTGCATTTATTTTACTAATTTCTTTTTTATTGAAGCTAAAATAAATCAAACATTTTTTTAGACAAACATTCTTGAAAAACTTCCTTGATAAAATTGCCACTGGAAATTATGTCTTTGGTAATTCAATTTTGTTAAGAAGATTTTTAGGAAGAGGACTATTTATGGTTTGATCATCACTTATGTTGAATGAAGCTAGAGCAAAACATATGTTCAAGTTTCAAGTATGTTTATGAAACTCTTCAGAGAGCAAGTGCCATCCTAAAAAAAGGCTAACCAATTCATTTGGAAATTGAGGTGGTGACATTGCAATTTGACCATGAAAGCAGAAATTTCTAAATGAACTACCTTTGTTTACTACTCTTGCTACTACTCTTACTACTCTGTGTCTTTGCTCTTCTTTTTATTTTTGACACACTCTAATTCTTGTTTTTGTTTATCTTCTAACTGTGTCTGTATTTGCTCTTCATTTTCATTTTTGACATGCTCTAATTCTTTTTTCCACAAATCTTATAACAACCCATGTCTTTGCTCTTCATTTTAATTTTTGACATGATCTTCTTTTTTTTTGCATATCTTCTAACTGCCCCTGTCTTTTCTCACTGCTAACCATATTTGTTGATCTTATGAATTTTGGATTTTGATTAATTTATACAATTTATCATTGTGAAATTTCTTTAGATACCTATATTGGTGTTGTTGCAACTGATGGTTCAGGTTTTTAATTTCCAAATCTTATCACGTTTGATACTTTAGGTGCTGGTTCCAAAGAATCATCATTTATAGTAACTGAAACTTCAATTTTTTTTTTTTTTTTTTCCTTCCTACAGACATTGTGTTTTATAAATAACTGACTTCACTTGGAAACTCAGCTATCTTATATATGACATAATATGATATCATGAAGTGCATAATGTCATTGTAATTTTTACTACATGACATCATTTGCAAAAAACAAAATTAAGGCTCTAAACAAATTTGCTAAGACTTCTTAGCTGTTTTAAAACTACTAATTCTGTTGCTTTAACATACAAAAGGGTATAGATAGTTGATGTGTTAATCTAAAGGTAAATTAGTGATATTTTATTAATATAAAAATTTAACTAGCACTAATTTGAGCCAGTCAGATTTTTAAAAAAATTTCCTCATTAACTGACAATTACTGATTGGCTGATTTATAAAAGCTGTTATGGATGATTAAAAGTGTTCTTAGTAAAAAATCTTGTTGAGAAGGGGCTAAGTTTTCTGGTCATTTATCTTCTACTTTCAGAAGCTATTGTATTGTTAGTACTGCTCTGTCTTCTGAGTTGTCAACTTTTCTATTTCATACTCTGTTATTATAAAACTGTTTTATTTGATGGGTTTTGACTGTATTATTACTATTAAAAGAACCATCATGTAAATTTTATGAGGAGCAAATAAAACATATTTTGTCCCTTTCAAAAAAGCACTAAATTACAAGTAGGCTCCTTCCCTTTCCCCCCTAAGAATACTCCCAAAAGTTTCAGTTGGAATCTTCCAGCCATGGTACAAAACATGGTATATTTACTGTTGTATGTATAGAAATGTCCTTTTCTATTTTGTATTACTTTATTTCTGATTATTTCTTTGCAGGTGTTTGATTATTTACTACCAAAATGCCAAAGGAAACAGGGTTGTATGATGTCCTTGGTCTTAGTCCTAGCTGTACCCCTGATGAATTGAAGAAAGCCTACAGAAAATTGGCTTTAAAGTACCACCCAGATAAAAATCCAAATGAAGAAGAAAAGGTTTGAATGTGTTTATTCCTTGCGTTTTTTAGTTTTCTTGATCTATGACTTTTACTATTTTGACCGAACTAGGCTCACGTTGAAAGTTGCAAAGCCTTGGTCTACTTTTTTGGAAATTTCCTTTTGCAAACTTGCTGATCTAAAAATTATATATATATATATATATATATATATATATATATATATATATATATATATATATATATATATATATATATATATATATATATATATATATATATAATTATATATATATAATTATATATTTTATATATATATATATATATATATATATATATATATATATATATATATATATATATATATATATATATATAACAATATTCTAGTTTCAGCCTTTTTTTATACCTGCACATAGGAATTCAGGGATATTACACTAAACATTTTTTAAAAAATTCACTGCCTTTCTATTTAAAATCAAAATAATGAAAAGAGGATTTTAATTTTTCAGTAGGACATTGGGCCCACTACAATTGATCCCAGGACACCTATTTTGTATAATAATTTTCAGTATAGATTTTTACTCGTTATGTATTTCTGGCAATCAATTATAGGCCCTTCTCTGTTTTCTTAAGAGATAAGCATATCAGAACCTATGAGTCTTTAATGTCAGTTCTTTAATTTGTTAATAATTAGTTTGGTTTTGTTATGATTGACTGGTAAGTACTGCTAGCTGTATGGGAAATATATATTCAGGTTGTTCAGTAAACATAATTCTCAAGCAGACAATGTTAAAATAGGATAAGCGTCAGCCAGTATCTTACTCATCATCCAGAAAGCTGATAGTAACTCCATTAAGGTCTGGAGACTGGAAATAGCTCGCTTCCTACTGGGAGTGACATTGTAATTTAGGGTGAAAAGAGCTTTGCAATTGGAAAAAAATGTAAGAAGGAAAAATAACAACAAAAAGGTAATTTATAGCTGAAAGTATTTCAGTATTATATATATATATATATATATATATATATATATATATATATATATATATATGTATATATATATATATATATATATATATATATATATATATATGTATATATATATATATATATATATATATATATATATATATATATATATATATATATTATATCAGGGTGGTCCTTAACAAAATGGAAAAAAAAATTACTCTTTTTTTATGGGGCACTGTCTGAAATGATTCCATTCTGAAGTTTATTGAATAATAAACAAACATTTTAGCATTATTTTCAATTTCAGAGGGGTCCCTACCATAACTATTAGGAATGTATAATCAAACTTTGATAAAAAAAAACGCAGAGCAATGCCACTTCATTAAATAATATCAAACATGACTGTTGAGTTGCTGTATGCAGAACAGAAAATAAGTGATTGGCAATAGTGTCCAGTCACTTCAATTGCCAAACTACACAGTTCACATATAGGCTTCAACTGGTCCATCAGTGTCTTTTTGGTTTGATCACTGTAATGCTGTCAGTACTCCTTGACAACTAGCAAGAGGAACTGCTTCTGTTCTTCAGACGTTGTGGGCAGTTTGTTATAGTCATCCATCAGTGCAACACCACGTTCGGCAATGTCATTGATTACCCTCATGCTGTGCACTATATTTTTAACTGCCTGGTAGTCTTTGTCAACTGACCACAAATCAATGTTCTTAGTTAGGAATGATGAATGCAGTCTGGCAATACTGAATAATCTGTTGGTATTATGCGTGACATTAGATATATATATATATATATATATATATATATATATATATATATATATGCTATAAATATATATATATATATATATGGCGGTTGCAGCACAAATGGTTTGCTGTATCAAGTAATTATGAAGTTAAACGAGACTAGCCCAAAGACACACACACACACACACACACACACACACACACACACACACACACACACACACACACACACACACACACACACACACACACACACACACACACACACACACACACACACACACACACACACACACACACACACACACACACACACACACACACACACACACACACACACACACACACACACACACACACACACACACACACACACACACACACACACACACACACACACACACACACACACACATATATATATATATATATATATATATATATATATATATATATATATATATATATATATATATATATATATATATATATATATATATATATATATATATATATATATATATGGCGGCTGCAGCCAGTTTGCGTAACAGAATTATTAAGTTAAACAGACTAGCCCAAAGACAATATGTAAAAGAGAAAATAACGCCATTATTGCACACTGACCCTCACAAATGGCACTCCTTGGTCAAAACCCTTGCAGGGAAATCAACGCCAAAGGACCTGAGACTACTCAAAGATGACGGCACACTGACATCAGCTACTGAAGTGAACAATTTTTCTCCGGCATATGCACCACATACCCATCAATCACAAACTCAGAAATTGAGAGTATCATTGCTGACACCGGGACTGATGAGATATGTGAAGTATCCGAATATGCCGTCTTTAAGGAACTTCAGAAACTGAAAGTAAACTGTGCGTCTTACCCTGGTGAACTCCCTGTCAAGTTGTTACGCGAGTTCTCCATCTTTCTCGCAAAGCCATTCAGCTCTATTATTAACCAGTGTTTTCACGAACAAGTGTTCCCCAGTGTTTGGAAGAGATCTTATGTGCGCGTCATTCCAAAAGTGGAAAATCCGAAATCTTGCGACCATCTCCGCCAAATTTTGAAAGTTCCAAAGCTCTCTAAGGTAGCGGACTCATTTATATATCGTGAACTTTTGTCACAAGTCCAGGGCTCTCTTGATCCATACCAATACGGGTGCTTGAAAGGTAGTAGTACAACTGTTTATCTTGTGCGTCTGCATCACCTTATTGTTGAATGGCTTGGCCAAGGATGCACAATTGTAGATCTCCTCCTAGCGGACTATAGAAAAGCCTTCGACTTGATGCGCCATTATACTGCAGTGAACAATCTGAAGGTTATGGGTGATTGCAAACATATCCTTTTATTAATAATAGATTTCTTACATGACCAACTATAGAGTGTATATGAACTCTACCCAGGGGACACTGGCTGGGAATGGTCTGAGCTTACGTGTGGTGTCCCACTAGGCACTAAAATTGCTGCCTTGTTGTTCTTGGATGTGACCCATTTTGTCCAGGTTGATTTTGACGAACGGTTCAAATTCGTAGATGACCTTTCCGCCGTCTTAAAATACCTCATTGAGAAGTCTCAAACTTTTCCCCAGTTCAATGAATCATTTATCGACAACTTTAGAGACCAGTGTTCTGAAAAAAGCCTCCAAATCAATAAAACAAAAACCAAAATTCTTCGATTTACCATCTCAAAAAGTATTTTCAGTGCCCCCCTCCACCATACCAAAGCGTATAGTCGGCAGTTATTTTCGGTGTTACGTTCAACGTTGACTGTTCGTTTAGCCTCCACGTCCAAGAGGTAGTGAAAAAGGCGAACTGTGCCATGCGTACCCTTTTACTGATGCGAAGATTTGGTTTTTCAGTGCCGCAATTGAAAACAGCCTACCTGACATATATTCACCCGATATTAGAATATGTGTGCCCTGTATGGGGTCCATAGGTTCAGAGCACTACCTATATGAGCGAAGTACTTGAATCAGTCCAGAAAAGAGCGGCGAAGGCCATACTGTCTGATCAGTACACCGATTACGAATCAGCACTGTCTCTACTAAATTTCCCGTCACTCCACGATCGCCGTTTTCAACTTATCTGTAAATTTGGCCAGTTTCTTCTGACAAGTAATAAACACAGAAATATATTACCCCCAATGCTGAAAAAAAAAGTAACTACAAGATCAAAAGCAGCACAGCTAGCCCAGCCCAAGTGTTACACTAATTGCTTCAACCATTCGTTTGTGCTTTTTTATGTTTCTGTCTACAATAAGTGATATGTGCAATAATTTTTTTGTGTCTTTGTTCACTTTCTAAATAATAGTGCGATTTAGTCGGGATTTAAACCCTGACTACGAAAGCTTTTATGTTAATAAATGATCCTGATATATATATATATATATATATATATATATATATATATATATATATATATATATATATATATATATATATATATATATATATATATATATATATATATATATATATATATATAAATTCTTCTCCCCCAGTGTCAACAGGTCCACTGTTATTCTCTTCAGAGGGTGCTCTGCTCCTGATGTTTGCAGAGCCATAATGATGTGATGTTTGGTGTCTCATGATATGTCGTCGTCAAAGAAGGCAAGGGCCACCAATTGCTCTGATAAGTATCATAGGTGTCTATTATTTTGTTCATGGCCGTTTTTTATATCGATTATGATATGTTCTTGTAGTTGTAGATGTCCTTGAGAAGTTGGAGGTCAATAAAAGGGGCTGATGGTGCTGACAATGCCTGAAACCAAGCTGTCACATTGATGATTACAGTGAATTAACAAATATCAGCAAGAGCCTTTTCTTGCTTTTTTGTGAGTTTGAACTGACTTCTGAACATCCAGATCTTTAGCGCATAGATGGCCTTTGCCATCCACCTTGCTTGATGCAGCCCAGCTGGAGCTCTGAATGAGATTCCCTTAGATGGCATGCCAACAAGGAAAATGATTTTCAAGTCTAAAAGTTCATGGTAATCATCACAGGGTTGATACGCTAGTGTCTGCATCTCAGCAAATGCTATGATATCTGTGACGACATCTGAAACAGCTGTAAACACGCACTCGTCTGATGAAGCAGTCTGAAAGTCGGCTCTGTCAATAAACTGCCAGGTGTTCTTAAACCAGTTGAAAATTGTTATATTTGGGCCTTTGCTAGGACCATGGCAATCAAGAACCACTGCTTGTAAGACTATTTCTAAGATATGATGTTGACAAGCAAACCAAAGCATGTCCTCGTTAAGTTTTTGTTCCAGAAGGATACAAGCACCATTTCTTGGACCAGAATTGACAGATGTGGTGGCAAAACACATGTACTTTACATTATCTGTAATGTTCAAAGCCACAACTGCTTCAAAAACTGCTGCTGCAGAAGCTTGGCCAGTTCCCAAGGCTAGCTTTGGAATGCCAAGAAGCTGATCTACACCTGCTCTGGGGACCAAAATTGGAAGGCGATTGGCAATCTGTCTGCTGCAGATATCCTCTTGGAGTTTTCCATCCCAGTGAATAGTTAGATGAACTGTTGTTGGTTTAAACTCCTATCATAGATTTTCGGCTATTATCTGGTGCTGCTTCATCCTGTCTCTGCCAATTGAAGAGCAATTGACATTGTATTCAGCAGGATCATGACCAAGGTGTTGCAGAGTTGGAACAGGAAGTAATACAGCACTTCTGTCACTAACTTTAGCCACATCCAGACGGGCTGACATTTTGTCATGTCATGGTTCTCTTTCCTTTTCTGAGATGATGCTCTTTTTCTTTCTAAAAGCTTCTGAACACTGCCCATCTTTCCATGGCGTCCTGGTTCCTGCTGCGCTAACAGAAATTCTCGTTCATCTCGATTGCGTTGGCCTGGACAATGTCAAAACATCCAGGCCCACTTTCCACTGTTCTTCCTTCTTTTTCAGTGTCTCAGAACGCTTAGCTTTGTTCTTTTTATTTCTCCTCAGGTTGTCATACTCCTTTAACGAGACACTGAATTTTGTTTACCACATGTTTCTTGAGCCTTGTTGGAATGTGTGCCTTTGCCCAAACTGCAAGAACGTCATTGGATGTGGAATGTGCTGCTTCACAGACTGTCTTGTTCGTCACCTGCTTGTAGTGATAGAATAGTGCCATGACCACCTTCTTTGATGGTAGTTTTGTTGAAACAGAGTGTCTGACAATTGTCCAATGATCCACATGTCTGTCTCACTTCTTGTAGTTTGTTTTAATATCACATCAGTACTGTCTCTGGTACAAACCATGCAGTCCATGCTGTCACTCATTGCTGTATCAGTGTCAGTGTGTCTGCAACAAGTATCAGATTGATCAGACTACCTGTATCAGTGTGAAATATAATTAATATATTGTAGTTCATAAAACCAATTAAATCTTGAAATTTGCATTTTCACTCACATTGCATACAACAAAAATGGCGTCTTGTGTTGAAATGCATTGTGGGAAGCCTACAGATAAATAAGTACTCCAGGGAATACATTTAGGCCCTAGGGATCATTGATCAGTCCCTGGAGTTGTGTTTTATTTGTGTGTTTATATTGAATAAAGTCAAAGTTCAAAGTAAATAAGTCTAGCAGTTCAGAAAGCTACCATGTTGTACTATAGTGTAGTGTTGACTGTTGAAAAGTTGAAAACTGTGCAAGACATGCAGCATTGAGCAATGAGCATGCAGTAACCAAAAATTTTAACCTCTGGTAGGGACCTCTTAATGTCAATATATTAGGCTCTTTTTGGGATTCTGTGGTATTTAAACAATAGAAAGAAGATTAGGGGGTGCCTGCTAAAGAAATCCTACTTTGAATAATAAGGAGTTTAACCAAGGTAATTAAGACTTTACATTATATTGATACATTACATTACATCATTACAAATACTGGTTAATGCAAATACTCACTACATCATTACAAATATTGATGTAGCAGTATCTGAGGAATTATCAGAAAATAAAACAAACGAAAATTACCATTTAATAGAAGCTTCTGCAGCAGAAATAGGTTGCGAGGTCTTAATGACCTTGGTTAAACTCTGTAACAAGTACTCAAATGTATTTCCAGTTCCGTAATTATTTTTACCATCAAATTAATGGTTTACCGATGGATGCACCTCTCCGGATTATTGGCGAATATTTATGTGGAACATATTGAAAATTGGGCGTTGGGTTCGTACTTCTTAAAACATATTTTTTGGGGATGTTACATGGCTGACCTAATTTCACTTTGAAATTAGGGTGAAAATGAAGTTAGTTTTTTTTTAGATCACTTTAATATATACGATAGAAATTTAAAGTTTACCTTAGAAATTAAAAGTGAAAATAAAACCTCATTCCTATATGTGTTAATTATTTGTAGCTTAGACAAACTCAAATTTTACTATTTACAGAAAATCAGCACAAATCGATAGATGTAATATCTCTCGTCAATCGTGCCCTAAACATTTGTTCTGATTCCCACGTCACAGCAGAACTAAACTTTATCAGGGACATATCCAATGGAAATGGGTATCCCATTTATTTATTAACAATATAATTAACCGTAGACTGAAAAGAGACTCCCATAAAATCAATGGTAGTTTACCATGTGAGAATCCTGACTAGCCCTGAAACGTAATTTACCTCCCTTACCTCCCACAAATCACTTCGAATCTTAGAAAAGTTTCCACACAAAATAATCTCTGTGTAGTATTTACTAATAGTTTCAAAATCATACATGTCCTAAATTCTGGTAAAGATAAAACCTCAGTTACTCGTCAAAGAGGGGTCTATCAAATACCATGCGCTTGTGGCAAATACTATGAAGGTAGAACTCACCAGAATTTAGAGAAACGCCTGCAACAGCATAAAGATGGTATTACCAAAGCTCTAAATTCTAATATTGCTGCTGTTTTCGAAAATCCTAGCCACAAAATACTTTTTGAAGAATCTGCCCTTATTAGCAAGGACCTAGGCATAAAACAGGTAGTTCGATAAGCAATTGAAATCAGACTTAATGTTAATAAAAGTAATTCCTTATATAGTGACTTCGGGAATATTCTCTAAACGCTATATACACAAATTTAGTTAAAATGACATTACAAAATATTCTAAAAAATCAGTAGAAATTATTAAAGAACCGGTCACAAAAAGACCTTTGAGGTTAGCTGCGAAAAAGGCAGGTTTAGCAATAAGAAGGGGTTTTTAAATATTTGTCTTTCATTTCAATGAATTACCTTGTTTTACCTTGTTTTATTAATTAGTCTTGGTTGTACTTTGCTGGAGTAAGGATGCCAGGACTGCTTTGAAAAAAAAATTGTATTTTAGTTTTATTGGTCGGATGTTGTTGTGAGTCTTTTTTCTTTTATATATTTTTGTTTTGCTGAGGACGGCTCTTGAACATAGGGCCAAAATATTCATTCAAAGTATCTCCACTGTTTTATTAAAAGAATTCCCTATTGTTCTTCTTGTTTTTGTTGTTTGAAAATTGAATTAAGCTTACCAAACTATACTTCTAACTCATTCACAACTTCTCTTAGCTGAAATTTTGACCAATATTTGTATAAATATCTTTTAATATTTACGTCATTTTAATGTCAACAATGGGGTAATGTTGTAAAATCTTGGAGGGGGGGGTAAATGAGATGGCCAAAGGAATTTGGCCCTAGAGCGATACAAAGTCAAATCTGTTTCAGTTTATAGGTAATTTCAACCTTTGTCTCTTTTTTTAGTTTAAGCAAATATCATTTGCATATGAAGTACTCTCCAATACTGAAAAGCGTGAAATTTATGACAAATATGGCGAACAAGGCCTAAAAGAAGGTGGCGGCGGAGGTGGTGGTGGATTTCACTCCCCCATGGATATTTTTGAGATGTTTTTTGGTGGTGGTATGGGTGGCCGAGGAAGACGAGAAAGAAGAGGGAAGGATATAGTGCATCAGTTGAGCGTCACCCTTGGAGAATTGTATAAAGGATGCACTAGAAAATTAGCTCTACAAAAGAATGTTGTATGTTATAAGTGCATTTTTATAATTATTTTATAAAGTAGTTCTGTCATGTTTAAGTTGATAGGTGGGCACAGCTGCAGTAATCATAAAGAGTGATATGGTACTTTTGCTTCTAATGATTAGCTTGTAAAAACTTTTTCAAAAAATAAATGAAAATAGACCAATTGTTTAATATATAATAATAATACCGGGAATTCTCAGCAATATTGGTTTTCAATATTGTTTTTTATAAAAGGGAAGATGTTTAAAATATATTTTGTTTTTAAGATAATGCTTAGGCTTTTAGAAGGTTTAGTGAGTTACAGTTGTTAAGAAATTAGAAGATTGATTATTATGGTTATTGTATTGTTGTATTGTGCGTTAGACTTAAATTTCTCCTTACTGAGGACGAGAGTTGAGGAGAAAAGATAAAATAAATCTATTTGCTCATGTAAACTTTTATGAACTATAAAATCCTACAAACTACCTGTTCATCGACTGACTTTTCAATCCAAAAACCCGGATCTAGGGGAGGGAGATGTTTTGTTCTGTTAAGATAGTTTGTTAGAATGTTTTATTTTTTTAAGTTTTTTTTTGTGTGTGACAAAAATATGAGCCTTTGTTTATGCCATGGCACCATGCAAGTATCTGTACAAGAAAGACCCTTCAGGCTCCGTGTGAAACTTGGACTATATATATAATGTTGAATCTACCAGCAAGATATCTCACTTATTGGATGCAGCTCAGAGAGAGGGGGAAATTTATTATAATAAACATGTACTCTTAAACGCCCCGTGTAGAATTAAAAAATCTGTCCGGGGGGGCGGAAGGAGTGTGAGTCAAGCAAGAAACAAATAACCAATTGCTAACATACATTCTAATCAGCACCCGAAACCTTAAAACAAAGAGGCTGTAGTTATTAATCTATTAATTTACCCCTCACTCCTCCAAAAAAAGATTAAACTAAAATGCCTGCTTACTAAAAAGTATTTCTTTAATTACCTTCCAAAAGGAGCGATATGTCCTCCAATTAGAGCTAGATAAGAATATACGAAAACGAAAGAAGACCACCGGTATACTTGACCGCTTTGCAAAAAATAAAGAGGATGATTTGGTGGATTGGATGAGCTGATACCAGGGGCTTTTTATGATAAGGCAGGTTATATTTGGGAATAATGACTTGCTAGTTCCATATGTCTTAAAAAGTACGTCTCCTCAATTTATCTGCAGAATTTCGAGGTATCTGGAATATGCGTTTACTAAAAAGTGGTATTTAGGGTGAATCGGGGAAAGTCTGATACCATAACATGTTTTTTTCTGTTAAATTGACTCAAGATTTTTTTTTTATAAGTATCTCATATCATCTTCTATCAACCTTTTTTTTACAGCAGTTTCCCACATTATTCACTTTCGGATTTTCACATATACCGTGCGTGTAACCCATTACCAGGCCTCAAAGCTGGTGTAGTCTGCTGTGTTGGACTTACCCCAGCTTTGGGAGAAGTGTGACGTACCCTACTAGCTTTTTTCAACAATATGTCAAAAATAATATGACTTCACCATCTTAAAGGGCATCGAGGAATCATTAGAAGTCCATAAGCAAACAATTTTTCTGTCAAACTGACTGGCATCAAAAGGCCAGGCCATACTTTTTCTGTCACTGCGGAGTAAGTCCGACAGTGTCGGACTTACCCAACTGGTAAACGTTACAAGTAGCTTAACCAAGGTGAACGAATCACTGAATGCAAATGATTTTTTTTTTTTAAATAAAACCATATCACACAATTTATGGTTTGACTTCAGATACAGAAAATGACTAGTAGCTGGATTTTTGGGGAACCGATTTTTTCGAGAAGACGGATTTTTGGAGAAATTCCCAAAAACTCGGGGATAGTGGAAGCACTGGTATTTTTGGACAAAATCTGCCAACAAATTTTACTAGGCCATGAAAACTGTCAAGTAGCATTGCTACTATGCTACCCCACTTTTTGCACGGCGGAGCACAACTTGAGTTTTGACAGCTTTTCTTTGAGCAAAAATTATTTTTATATGTAAAAGTGGTATTTTCAGACAAAGTCTGCCAACAAGTTTGATAACTGCCTAGTAGCATTGCTACTTTGCTACCCCACTTTTTGCACGGCGGGTCACAAGTAAAGGTTAAGACAGAAAAACAATGAAAAGGGAGAAAGATAAACAAGAGCAGGCACAGAACTGCAATACATGAACGATCAACACAACACTATTATCCACTAAGTAAGTAGAGCCATCTAAGGATGGCTACTGGCTTCAATCCTTATTATCTAAAGCTTAGAATCTGTTCTACCATTTAAAATATCAATCTTTGGTAACCTGGGGTAAGTCTGACACCCCTGCCAAACTTCACCCATAGGGGGCAAGTCCGACATGTCTGGGCTTTTTCAGGGGTAAGACCAGCACTCCTTATCTCTTCAACTACTAACATTAGCTTGTTTAAAAATAATCAGGAAGATGCCCCTGATCTTCTAGTTTCTAAGAAACGAAAAAATTCTCAATATCACTTACTTGATAATCTGCATAAGTTAAAGTAAAGTCAATTACCTGTGTTCCTGAAATATCGCCGTCCGAAAACTTCAAAACCTGCTGAATGGAAGGCGTGCTAACTCTGCCGGAAGTTTATGGCACCGTTGCCTACTGGTACTAATATGGAAGAAAATATGAAAGCCTCCCACAGATACAATGGACCATAGACGAATTGGTGGTCGGTGTCGGACTTTCCCTGATTCACCCTATTGCTTAAAATAAGAGTTTCTTTTTTATGGGAATTGGGAAGAATATAGATGGCTGATGTACATTAAATGAATTGTCTGCATGACCTTTTTTGGCTTTAAATGCACCCTTGTCTTATAATACTTGTATTGTGTTGTGTATTATGCTTCAAATTCTGAGCGTTCCTTTGTGTATTCGTGTTCTAAAACAATATTGTTGAAGGTCGTGGAGGTAAGAAGGGTGCTACTCAGAAATGTGTCAGATGTCGAGGCTCTGGTATGCAGGTGAGGATTCAGCAGCTAGCTCCTGGAATGGTTCAGCAAATTCAGAGCGTTTGTCACGATTGTTCTGGACAAGGCGAGGTTATTGACGCCAAAGATAGGTGCAAAAATTGTGAAGGGAAAAAGGTTAGTTTTATTTTTTTTGTTAATTTGGTGAACTGAGCAAAGTTAGTTGATCCAGTATATACAAAGCAGTTTGTCGAGGTGCAAGCTAAAGTGTTATTTGATTATAACCCTGAGTGGATTTTGGCAAAATGGCGGCTGGCTAGGGGCTTCTTCAGTCTACCTTTTTTTAAATTATTCTTTAGAAAAATTTTTACGATTGTTACACTTTGGGATTTTTATTGTCATTTTGTTCGACATTTACTCTCATTATTCATACATTCTACGACCACACTGGCTATACATGACGTATGAAACTAAGAGAGGAAAGGAAATAATAAATGAAAAAATAAAATCAAATAGGTGAGAAAACGAGGATTTTGTCAGCCAGTGGCAAAATATGAAGACGAAGAACAAGCTGATATTTCGACAAGGACCTCCGCCAAATCATCTTCAGTCCACAGAAAAACACAACAACAACTAAACCTAACCTTTCGAAGTGTACTTGACAAAAAGAAAACAGATACTCAACAGAGAACGGACATTTGTTCTATTTTTGTCAAGTACACTTCGAAAGGTTAGATTTAGTTGTTTTTTCTGTAAATGCTTAGTAGGGAACCATGCAGGAGTGTAACATTACCGGAGTTCATGGTTGTAACGTTGGAAGTATATAGAATAAGATAGTAAGAGGCCTGTTCCAGTAGTTGCTGAAACTAAAAAGAGTTTATACTAAAGTATATTTCAAAAGATCTGCTTTTCATTAGAGCCTGTTCATAATGAGATTTTACTAATGTTCGAGTAACGTCAATTTGAGCCAATTAAAATTTGTTTGCCAATCAAAAAATTCTATAAAATCAAATAGGCTCAAATTATTGCTAGTTAATGTTCGTATTTGTAAGATTTTTGCTTAAGTGCTAGCTATGTTGGTATTTGTAAGAAGTTTGTATTTGTAGGGATTTTTGCACGATAAAATTCAGGTAATCTCAGAAAAAAGGAAAAATATTCATTGAAAAGGGAGAATTTATAATGGCAATTTCACAGCATATCTGACCATCCTATAGCAGGAATTTCTAACTTATTCACGAATTGCGAAAAATTCAATTGTCTGGTTACAGTTGGGTTCGTTCAGTGCTTTTATTTTCGAGGGGCGATTACCGATATGACCTATTCGAAGGAAAATCGGAAGTTCTAGTGCCCTTATTAAATAATAAAAGAGGTCATGGTACAGAAAACTAGGATTTATGCCATTTTCTGCTACGAAACATCAAATTTGGTCTGAAGAGAGCAAAAATGCTATCGAATATTTAGGATATTAAAAAACTATTTATGTAGCTCCCAAGTTTCACAAACCGATATACCACATAGTCGCACATTATTTCTTTAAGATAAATGACATTTCATAAAGATTCTTTGGTTATTATAGACAACTATTTCAGTTTTTTATAGCGACTCAATGCATATTGCGGAGGAGGGAGGTCTATAGGTCTTTATCAGGAGAGGAGGTTGTGTGTATCTAAAGTCCTAAAAAAGCAAGCCGTTCAAAAATTTACCTAAAGAAACACTTGAAAATGCGAAAACTGTGGCCCTAACAAACGAAATCAAAACTTAGTCTGAACTGGAATATTATTGTTTTCCTAAACCAGTAATCTGGATTAACTGGAAGCAATAAGGTATTTAGTATGGACTAGCAAATAGCTCTTCAGTTTAACTCCACCATAGTTTTAATTCCTGCCATTTTGTGGTGGAAAAGACCAATTTTAGTCCCAAAAGGATCAATATGCCGTCGCTTGAGAATTTGGAGAAACCCAATTGATTTAGGAATGTTGAAAAACTATTTAAATAGCCTCCCAGTTTCAGAGGCCGTAATGCTGCACGGCCGCAGATGTGTATGTAGAATTTAAAAAATTCTTTCACAGCACGGTTGCCGAATTTGAATTTTACGTCACAAATAGCTAGTACACACTAGTATACACAATATCATATCGAAAGAATTTGACCTTTTATGTTTGACACGTCAAACATAATCCAAACAAAATATATAAAAAAAGAAAAGAAAAAAAAGATGAGTCAAAACTTAGTTAAAAGACAAAAAGAAAAAATAAATAGATAACAATAAAATTCATGACTAGTTTTCCTGGCTATTATACAGCTCAACAAAACTCGGAACAAAAATCTTGGGATATCTTTCATTTTTAGTGGACATGGGAGTCAGTTTGACGAGTTTTGTGATTTTATACGGAATGGTCTCTTACGGGAGGGAAGGTAGAGTTCGGGGATGGTGGAACGTAATCGGGGAGCAGACAAGATCTTGGTACCGAAACGAATGCGCAAGAGGTTTCTTCTCTCGGCCAAAGTAGTCAGCTTGAACTTAGTAGATAATGATGCGGAACCTTCCCTTCACCATTTATGATTCTAAGTGCTCTTTTGGACATTTTTGATCTTATAAATATAAAACACGACGCATATATATGCTGTCAGTACAATTTCAACAGGCTGTTAAATCCTTTCTTTTAGCTTTATCTATGTGAATTGCTCACTTGAGGCTCAATTAACTTATGTTAACTACCGTATAGCTACGCACCAACTATTAGGGGGAAAAGAGTGGGGGTAGGGTATCTTGGTTTGGGTGGTTGGGAGGGGAATTTGAAGCCTCGAAAGTGATGTTTTTTTTAACAGCAAAGTTAAAATCTTTTAAGATTTGGCTTTTTTTTAGGTCTAATATTCGTTCTCGATGCATTATGAAAAAAGTGGAATTGAAACCGTGGAGTTTAAAGTAAACGGTATTTAAGCCCCTATTTTGTCCTTTGTTGGAGGGATTGAGAATCCATTTTATAGGACGTGTCATTTGTCAATGAGTTTTTTTTTCTATATGCTGCCTTTTTTTTATAGATTATTAGGGAGAAGAAAATCCTAGAAGTACATGTGGATCCCGGAATGGTTGATGGTCAAAAGATTACTTTTAGTGGAGAGGGGGATCAAGAACCAGGACTTGAACCTGGAGATATCATCATAGTTCTTGACGAAAAAGAGCATGCAATGTATAAGTAAGCCAATTTTCCATATTCCTTATTTTATGTTAAAATAGGTATGAATAATTTAGAATTTATTCAACTGATATTCTCAGACGTGATAAAGTCGCTGAATAAAAGCTAACAGCATACAAATAGCATACTCAGAAATTGAAAGATTTATATTTTTTGACAAGCCACAATTTTAGAAACGAAAATAGACCCCCCCCCCCCTCTAATATTGTTGAGATATTCGTTTTGTCTTAGCGACATCCCAAACTAAGCTAAGATAAATTAGGAAATTAATGTTTCATTTTCCGCTTGTTACCAGTTGCGGAAAGAATTTCCCCCATAGTTCTCGTGCGCTACGGACTTATTTTTATAAATTATTTTATAACAACACCGTGACATATTGCAAACCCTATTGGAAGACGCGTTTTGATGAATTAGAGACTCGATAAAAAAAGACAAGTACCCATAGGCCCGAAACATACCTGGTGGTTATTACCGATCAGATTTTTCTTTTTACCTCCGCCGTCGTGCCAGTAGATGCGAATAGAATTTTCACCTGACGTACACATTGGGTGGTAAATTAAACGATTGGGTTTATTTAACGCCGACGGTAGCAATGCAGCCACCCACTGCCACTACATTATTTTTTTCCGAGCTGTCAGATCTAAGTATATAATAAAGAGAAAGACTAAATTAGAAGTCCTAAATGAATTTCTTTTCCTGGGAGAGGGCAACTGAAAAAAAAGCTTGATAATTTGAATAGAAATTGTCCAGAAATTCTAGGAAGTTTGAAATGTCACGGGGTCGAGTTCAAATTACCCCCTGCCTTGTACCCTAAACAAATCAAAACCTATATCATAAATGAAAAATGAGTGCTAATCTAATTTGTGTATCCTAAGCTAAATACTATTTTAACAGAATTTGAACTCATTTTACATCAAGGAAATTTCTAGCAATTGTATTCAGAATAATTCTGGTTTAACTGCCCCATCTCCTAATACCTAGACTGGAGAAGTTCATTTCAACTTGTATGTTGTACAACCAACTTGAATAGTCTTTGAAGAACCACCATTTGAAATCCACTTTTGACGTTTTTGCACCTGTAAGATTATATATGAGCCATTCTTAAGTAAATGATCAGCACGATAATGTATTGGCTCTCAGTGCCCAGCTGATCCTTTGCCTAAGAATAACACAACACACACAGTCGTCAAAAGAAAGATCACGGAAGTGCGTTTTTTTTTTTTTTTTTTTTTCAGGATCAACCGTATCGAGCCAATGGTCCTAGAAGATCGGGAAGGAGTACATTCGAACAAAAAAAAATTCTAGTGCCCTTTTTAAGCGACAAAAAAAAATGGAGAGCAACTAGCCCTTTCTTTCCCCAAAAACATACGATCAAAATTTTTAGATAGCCATTAGATTCAGTATATTTGAAAGGTCCATTAACTGTACCTCTAGGAATGAAATGACCCCCAACCTGGGGCAAAGTTAAGCAATTTGTCCATTGTTTACATTTACTTGACTTGACTTGCATTATTTACTACTAATTACAAAATAAACTATATACAAGCAACCGCCCGGGGAAGGCTCAAAAAGCCTGATGAAAGACGGCTGCAATCCTCTAATTCTCAACCTCTCAAAATTCTAATGTGTTATTGGGAAACATCCAGAATTTTGGGGGGTTGGGGGATTTTCCACAGGGAGAATTTTCTGTGAGGAATCAGTGTGTGGTTGAACATATATTATTTTGCTGACCTTTTCCTTATGAATAGCCTAAAAACAGTTTTAGCCACCTATCTCACTGATGTGAAAAATATTGGGTAGGACTTTCAGGCGGGATGTTCGCGATATACAGGGAAATAAAATGGGTGTTTCAAGTTCCTATAGAAGTGTATTGAGCAAATAGAGGGAATTAGTTATGAAGGGTTCTGAATAAGAAATGATGAATGTATTTCCTTTGCCTAATTCTTATTTCCTTGTCATCTCTTTCAGACGCGTAGATAGAAGTGATTTGTTGACGGTTATGGATCTGGAACTTGTAGAAGCTCTCTGTGGATTCCAAAAGGTTCTCAAAACACTTGATGATAGAAATCTTGTGCTCACATGTATTCCAGGTAACTTGAAAAGAACTTAAAGGATTGTATTTACAGAGACTACACTCACTTCACAACAAAGCACTTCAAATTTTAGGCCCAGCACCGAACAGACTATCAATGGCATCACTTTACAGACTATCTTGCGCCGTTTCTTGTTTTAAATATTTTTCAGGAACACTCCCATCACTATTTAAAGGCTTATTCACACTAGCATCACAAATCCATAGTTTAAATACACTATGGTTTAAATACACATCTTCATCAGACATTTATATACCCCCGACACCGACAGCTAGGTTAGAATTTTCTCCTAGAATTGCGTGTGCTAGAGAGTGGAATGCACTTCCGCAAGAGCTGAAGTCATATAGGTCTCTCGGCTCCTTTAAAAAGAATGTGAAAAAATACCTAAACGATTAAAAATTTATTTACTAGATTTATTTTATTATTATTATGTTTAGAATTTTTTGATATTATTATTATTTATTATATTTTAGTTTGATACTTCAAGGGGTGTGAGCGGAGGAGAAGTTGTGTTAAATTTATTGTTATTTGATGGCGGTTTGGGGAGGAAATTGGAGAGGACAGGAGGCCACGCTGTATTTAGAGTGTGCACTTATTACGGGCCCAAACGTGCATCAATGCACAAAGAACTGAGTTAAGTGTATTTTTATATTTTTTTTTTTAATTGAAACCCATATTGAACTTGAACTTGTATCATGACCTTATATGTGAAACCTGATTTTGTAAGGCTCTGGGCCCGTGCTTCTGCTCCGCAATCTGGAAAATGATAGAATTTCCCCACAAATTCTTACAGGTTCTATTTTTGACAATTTTTATGTTTATGTTTTGTATTTGTTTATACCATGCTACTTGAACCTTTCCCCCACTCCCTCATGCATATTTCTCATCCCACTAGTAAAAACATAACAAAAACGTAAATAAATATTTTCATTTGTTTCTTAAAGTTTTTTTTTGTACCCTGAACGAAAATCCTATATACTGCCTTGGCTATTATTATTATATAATGTGTTAAAGGTAATTATTTCATATTAAAAGAAGAAATATATAACATAAAAGAAGAAGAAAAGAACTTTTCCTAGTTTATCAATTGAGATAAATAAGCACTATAACAAGGTCTTGACCCTACTCACTTATACAAACATTTAGGACAGAGCAGTAAAACCCAACAATGAACAAAACAGACCGGTCCAAATTCATGCAAAATTATCATTAATAAATATAAGCCGTTGTGAAATTAGAAGCAAAAGCACCTAAATTCTAATGAAGTGTTCCCAAGTGATCATTTCCCATCAGGGCTTCTCAGAGGAATAACAAGTGGCGTCACTCCCCAAAAGAAAAAATGAATAATATCCAAAAGAGCAGCCAAAAGCAATAAAAAAGCAGTTCAGCCTTAGCCTACATGACATATATTCTATAAAGGAGCCAAAAAAAACTTAAAAATAATTTTTTTTAAAGTTGCTATTAAAAATCAGTTTTTAATACAAGAAGGCTTTTTAGGAATCGAAAAGGGCAAAAAAAAAACAATCAATATCAAAGTCGCCCATTTCAACTGTTTTAAAGGTGACAAAATGGATATAGGCAAAGAGCATTATGAAAAAATTAAGCTTCTAAGTTCAAAGCTATATTCAAAGTAGTTACCCAGATAACTGACTAATTTCGTGATACGGTATTTGAAGTTTTGTATGCAGTAACGCTCGATGAAAAAAACTTCCAATTTTGATAATTATTTATGTTAAGAATACACAGCTAATAGATACTTCAACTACTCGTATTTCGCAAGGGTTCTGAAACGCCACAGCCATTTCGTTTCTACCAAATTTCTACTTCTCTTGATGAATAACGAAGAAGACCAGTTTCCAGCCAGCGACTTGTGAATTTTTGAACTCATGAATAGACTCGAATCTGTTGTAAATTTAAGCTGTGATTTGAGAAAGACTGATGAAAACAATAATGTTGGCGGTCAACATTGATCGCGCTGGCGGCGCGCCTTCGACATCTTACCGGCGGCGCGGCGTGGCGCGCTGTTTTGGCCCCGCCGCCGGTCTTCCCTCATAGGCGCGCTGCCGGTGTCTAATTGTATTGTACCTCAAATATTGATGTTAAAATTGTATGTTTTAATCAGTAGAACACGAAGAAGTTTCACACTTTATCAAGTCCTAAAAACCTCCCCCCTCCTCTCTGTAATTAAACTTTCTTACAGTTAGACCCCCATCCCTGAGACAAAACAGAATAAACTCAACAAATTAAGCATACAATTTTCTCTGCTGACTGCATGCAACGTCTGTCGTGGAACATACTTGTATTTTGCAAAATAACGAGTGTAGGCTAAGGTTGGCACATGTCAGTTTTTTGCTTTTTTTTTAATAAAAGAAAACGGATGAGCTCTACGACTCCTAAGCGAAAGGATAGCTTACAGTGTGTAGTGTAGATATCTTAAGTGATGTAAGTTGCAAAGTTGGTTAATTTTGTATTTATTTTTAGGCGAAATAATCAAGCAGGATCGACTGAAATGTATTTATAATGAAGGAATGCCCCATAACAAGAATCCCATGGAGAAAGGAAAATTAATAATCAAGTTTAACGTGAAATTCCCAGATGTAATTAATCCTGCTTTGATTCCTCAGCTTGAAGCATGTCTTCCCCCTAGGTAAGACGCCTCTATTTTTAGGAAAATATGATGATTTGATTATACTTAGAAAGGCTTATTCGAAACCTAAATGATAAACATAAAATTCTTTCTTTTAATTTTCGAGTGACAGGCCTATATCTTTTTTGATTGGTCTGCTTACCTCTCTTTTTCTCCCTCCTTCCTCTTGCTCTCTCAAACAATGAAAGTTTAGCTGTTAGAAAGTAGGAATTTTCCTTCATTGAGTCTTACATTGAAACGTTATGACCACAGGACCCCAGAACCGATAGCCTATCTTGGAGAGGGAGCATGCACCTTAATTGTGAAAATTTTTGTCAAACCTGAAAAACCAGCTTAATATCTATAAATTAGCTGCGGGTGGTGAAATTTGATTTTTAATAAATGTAAATTTGGAAGAAATGAACATGAAGCATCTATAGAGCAAAATATATTCAGTTAGAGAAAAAGCCGATAGTCTGTCAATCAGGGTTGATCAGAGAGATGCCGGGGTTGATACAACAGATTTTATATGGTTTTCGGAGCTTCGATTCTATACAATATGTTGGTTAATTGCGAATTTGTCAGATACGGTGCTAAAAGCTTCAACCCATTGTTTGTGACCCCGTCAATTTCTGAAACTAGGGAAATGATAAGAAAAGTATTTTATTGCAAATAATTTATTTTATTGTATATTATTGCAAATGTTATTGCATTATTATTGCAAATAATAATGCAAATTTTTTTTTATTGCGAATAATAAGAAAAGCAAGTGTACATAGCGGGATGGGACCTGTCATTCGTTTAATAATAATAATAATAATTTATTTATAACCCACTGCACAAGCAATGTGAAAAATAGTGGAGTAAAGAGAAAAATGAAATAAAAAATAAACACACGCAACACGTTTGGCCTTTCCCTTAGGTTTATACAAATCTGTCCAGCAAAAAGTGATCAGATTTCTTGAAATATCAGATTTTAAACAGTTTTCAAACCCGTTGAGGTTGCCGCTTTCTGGTTGCGGTTAATATATTATATTGTCAGGGATATATTGTTGAGCAAATCCTTATGGCAGTTTCACCAGTTCTTGTTTTTATATCATATGCGGTAAGGATGAAGATCTCAGGAATTTAGTGTTGGTTTCGATGGCTATTTTTGCGCTAGGATCAGAACTCTTTATCGAATACATGTGTCTCTATCAGAATATATTGTCTAGTTAACCTTGTTCAGTATCTAAAAACTCACTTAGGCCACTGTTTTTGGGACCATTAAATCCATGAATATAAATGGAGGCTGCATTAATGTGATAAGAAAGGAAATTTTGGTCTTTTAAGACAATTTTAATGGGAGGTGAAAAATTACTAGTGCCATTGCCAGGCTAGCATTACCCAGACCATTTGAAAAGGTTTCTTTTTTATTCAATCGAAATAGTTTTAAGCTGCAAACAAACTTCTAATATAGAAAATTATCTTTAACTACAAATATTAAAGTATCTTCATTGACATTTCTCCCGATGATAGAGCACTCTATTAAAGTGATGAAGATGATATGCTGTTTTGGCAATGCTGTGACTTCCTGGAAAATGTTCTTTTTTGGCTTACGTCTGGATATAGTCGCTACCATGCCGGAAGGCTGATTTATTCCACTAATAGCCAAAATGATTGAAACAATTTTTGGCCGTTAAAAGTTTTCTTTAAGACCATTATCATACTAAATGTGTTCAATATGATCTCAATGTCGTCGTTGTTACGTTTAAGAGTCGTGCGGGCATTTTATACTTCTGTACAGGGCACTTAATCTGGAACCGGTTTTCTAAAAGCCAAAAAAGAACTAGTACGAAAAACTGTTTGGATATTTTGCCTTTTGGCGGAGATAATTAATTTGGCTTCTGAATGGCTCAACTTGCATTTTGTTCACCCTAATGTGACATTTACTTTAAAGGGGGTGTTGTTCGTCATATCCATGGGATTATTATCGCGCCTTTTCTGTAAACACGATATGGGAAATATTATGAGAGCCTCTCATATTTTCTGCGTACCTAACTGGGTCAGTGCTTCAATAAACATTGTACTAATTCTAGTATGTGTATAATTGCAATAGGCAAAAGCCAGAATTCCTTACTTTAGCCAATCAATCCAAGAATTTCTTAATTAAAAAAAAAGTTTCTCTAATGAAAAAAAAAGCAATGTTAAACCTTAAAATGAAGGAAAGATAGCTTTCCAGTTAATGTAGCAAATATATATGAACAACTGTTTCAAATAAACTGACTCATGACATTTCTCTATATTTGTAGAATTCTAAAAAAAAACTAGATTTACTGCAAATTGAGTTTGCTTTAGTTTTTTTCGAGAATTAAAGTTGCATAGTGAAATTCATTGATTTCATGGCCGGTGAAAGACTACAGAGAGCCTTTTAAATTGGTCTTTTATTTTATGTCGCCTACCTAAGAATTTATAATGAAAGATGTTTGAGCCTTTTCCCAAGCTTGGTACGAATGTTTTTTTTTTTATTATTATTATTTAATTAGTGTAAGTGTCAAATAGACACTTTTGGTATCTATTTGAATATGTCTGCAGTAAAAATGTCTGTGGCGTTTCGAAAAAAAGGGTCTAAGTCCACTTTTTTTTGAAAATGAGTTAAGCACATAGTTCCAATGAGCTCGAAGAGATCTATCGATGGGTCTACTCAAAATGGGTATATCTTAAATTCTGACCGAGTAGCGTAAGTCCCATATCTTCTAAGTAATGAACAATTCAACAATTAGGACATTTCTAGTAAATTCTGAAAAAAAAGTTAACTAGGAATCAGTCTTTAAAGTTTCGAGTTTCTTAAATTCTGATTTGTGGGAAAGATTCTTTCATTGTGCGCTTTTATTTTCATTTTGCTCTCGTGTAAAATTAAGAAAACTGGAATTAGGCCCTTTTTATGTCTGAGGGCCAGTCATAAATATTTTATTAATAGATAAACTATATTATCTTACAGGATATAAATGTCTAATTTAGAAAACCAAAAATAGCGATGAGTATTGTTGCTGGATGTTACTAAAAAAAACGCCACGCTCTTTACTAAGTTGACGATGGTTTGTTGACTGGTTACCTAAGAATTAATAAAAAAAAATTTCTTTTTTATAACTACAGATGACTACAGAATATTCATTCCAAATATCCGTCGCTCTACTTTTTTTTATTTGACTTTTATTCGATTGTCATCAGCCAGTGTATTTTCATTAACTTTTATTAATGGATTGTAGGACAGAAGAAATGATTCCTGGTGACGCCGAAGAAGTAATGCTTCAGGACTTCGACCCAGAAATACACAGAAGGCAGCAAAGAGCCCAAAGACCCACTTATGATGACTCAGACGATGAAGGTGGAGCTGGGCCAAGAGGAGTTCAATGTCCAACCCAGTAGATAGGATAACGCGCTTTTTATCTTTATGCGTTCCCTTTTAGCACATCCGTATTAAATCTTGACTTTCACAGATTTTGTCAGGTCCTTTTTTTCTGGAATAAAATTGATGTACTCTTAAAAGCAATTTTTGTAGTAATGTCTCAGTTGCATGGTATTTTGTCTCGTTTGAATTATAAATTCTACTAGCGAAACAGAAAGTTTAAACCTAATCTAACAGCCATGAGAGAAACAAATTGCTCTGGAACCGTTTCTGATCATGTTATGATCGGAAACCACCTACTCAGATTGTTAAAACACTGGACGGGAAGTAGTGGAGAACTACCCGTTGTACGGCCGCAGGTGACTGGCTAGGAGTTTCGGATACTTTTCAGTTGTAATTTGCTTCTAAGACCTTTACCAGGAAATGATCTTTAATCAGTCAAACGCTAAAAAAAAGTCAAGGTGTGAATTTCTCCGCTTTTAATGTCTAGAGTTAAATATACTGATTTTATGTATGTGATAAGTCATCATAGGCAGCGCAATAGCGCTGCATAAGTAAAGAACGATGTTGGCACAATGTATTATTTATTTGTTATTTTTTTGGTTTCCATACCAGGGTACTTCGTATCGAAGGAGATGTCGTAGAAACTTGGAAAAGGGCTCATTCGATTGGAAATTAGAACAGCTAGTGTCCTTTAATAGTCGAAAGTGATTGGAGGGCAACTAGCCCCACGCCCATCATTCCCCCAAACACATCCAATCAAAATTTTTTGAGATACCCATTTTGTTCAGCGTAGTTAATTTCCAGATAGAAAATATATTTTTGAGGACACTCCCCCACAGCCCTCAGGGCAAGGGTTTTAAGTTATGCCCTGGGGGCATAAAAGAACGATGTTGGCACAATGTATTATTTATTATTTTCTCCCTTTAGACCAGGGCACTTAGTATCGAAGAAGTTGTCGTAGAAACTTCGCAAAGGGCTCATTCAATTAGAAATTGGAGTGGCTTGTGCCCTTTTTAACAGTCGATAGTGATTAGAAGGCAACTAACACCCCTTCCACTCCCACCATTTCCCGAAACACATCCAATCAAAATTTTTGACGTTGTTCAGCGTAGTTGATTTCCAGATATAAATTATGTTTTTGAGGAGGACACTCCCCCACAGCCCTCAGGGCAATGGTTGTAAGTTATGCCCTGGGGGTGCATAAGGTTTTATAGAAACCGTTGTCGCAGAAACTTCAAAAAAGGCTCATTTGATTGGAAATTTAAAGGGCTAGTGCCCTTTTTAATAGTCGAAAGTGATTGGAGGGTAACTAACCCCCCTCTCACGCCCACCTTTCCCCCCCAACACATCGAATCAAAATTTTGAGATATCCATTTTGTTCAATGTAGTTGAAAGTTCTGGAAATTAGGTCTTTGAGGATGACAACCCCCCCCCCCACCACAACCCTCAGGGCTAAGGTTGTAAGTTATGCCCTGGGGGTATATAAGGTTTTCATTGAAAGCTTTGTCGTAGAAATTTGAAAAAGGGCTCATTCGATTGGAAATTCAAAGGGCTAGTGCCATTTTTAATAGTCAAAAGTGATTGGAGGGCAACTAACTCCCCTCTCACGCACACCATTTATTTAAATTGGAGTGGCTTGTGCCCTTTTTAATAGTCGAAAGTGATTGGAAGGCAACTAACACCCCTTCCACGCTCACCATTTCCCCAAATACATCTAATCAAAATTTTTAGTTAGCCATTTTGTTCAGCGTTAATAGTCGAAAGTGATTGGAGGGTAACTAACCCCCCTCTCACGCCCACCTTTCCCCCCCAAACATCGAATCAAAATTTTAAGGTAGCCATTTTCTTCAACGTAGTTGAAAGTTCTGGAAATTATGTCTTTGAGGGGGGGATGATCACCCCCCCCCCCACCACAACCCTCAAGGTACGAGGTATAAGTTATGCCCTGGGGGGCATATAAGGTTTTTATTGAAAGCTTTGTCGTAGATACTTCAACAAGGCCTCATTCGATCGGAATTTCAAAGGGCTAGTGCCATTCTTAATAGTCAAAAGTGATTGGAGGGCAACTAACCCTCCTCTCACGCACACCATTTATTTAAATTGGAGTGGCTTGTGCCCTTTTTAATAGTCAAAAGTGATTGGAAGGCAACTAACACCCCTTCCACGCTCACCATTTCCCCAAATACATCTAATCAAAATTTTTAGTTAGCCATTTTGTTCAGCGTAGTTGATTTCCAGATAGAAATTATGTTTTTGAGGAGGACACTCCTCCAGAGCCCTCAGGGCAGGGGTTACAAGTTATGCCCTGGGGGCATATAAGGTTTTTATTGAAAGCTTTGTCTTAGAAACTTGAAAAAGGGTGCATTCGATTGAAAATTCAAAGGGATAGTGCTTTTTTTAATAGTCGAAAGTCAAAGTTTAGATATAGCCATTTTGTTCAACGTAGTTGAAAGTTCTGGACGTTATGTATTTAAGGATGACAAACCTCCCAGAGCCCCCAGGGCAAAGGTTGTAAGTTATGCACTGGGGGCATATAAGGCTTGTACAGATAGAGTTGTCGTAAGACTTCAAAAGGGGCTCATTCAATTGGAAAATGAGAGGGCTAATGCCCTTTTTAATAGTCGAAAGTGATTGGAGGATAATTAACCCCCCTCTCACGCCCAACATTCTTCCAAAAACATCAAATCAAAATTTTCAGATAGCCATTTTGTTCAACGTAGTAGAAAGTTCTTGAAATTAGGTCTTTGAGAATGACATCCCGTCCCCCAGCCCTCAGGGCAAGGGTGGTAAGTTATGCCCTGGTGGCATATAAGGTTTTTATTATAAGTGTTGTAGAAACTTCAAAAGGGCTCATTTGATTGGAAATTGAAAGGGCTAGTGCCATTTTTAATAGTTGACAGTGACTGGAGAGCGACTAACGCCCACTATTTCCCCAAACACATCCAAGCAAAATTTTGAGATAGGCATTTTGTTTAACGTAGTTGAAAGTTCTTGGAATTTAGGTCTTAGAGCATGACAACCAACCTAAAAGCCCTTAGGCTAAGGGTTGTAACTTATGCCCTTGGGGCATATAAGGTGTTTATAGAAAGCGTTGCCGTTTCAAAAAAGGCTAATTCGATTGGAAATCGAAAGTCCTAGTGCCATTTTTAATAGTCGAAAGTGATTGGAAGGCTTGACATTTTTATAGTAGAGATCGATGTGGGTATAATGTATTATTATTTGTTGTTGTTGTTTTTGTTGTTGTTTAGACCAGGGCACTTCGTATCAAAGGAGTTGTCGTGGGAACTTTCGAAAAGGGCTCATTCGATTGAAAATAGAAAGGGCTGATGCCCTTTTTAATAGTCGAAAGTGATTGGAGGGCAACTAATCCCCCTCCCGCGCCCACCCTTCCATTTGCCCATTACGTTTAAAAACTAAATGTTGCCTTGAGATTGAATCAAAATGCACTGTGTTAATGCTAATTACCAATAAGGCACCTCCGCGGTATCCCAAGAACGACTGAGGTTATTATGTTCAAACTTTTGGGGCTACTTCTGCTCTTAAAATTTAACCAAATCAAAATAACGTAAGTGTATCAAAGCTATCAAAGAAAGTAAAAGATTTTTTTGTTAATGGTATCAAGTTTTCCATTTCAAGTCAACTAGAGGAGGTATGAAACTAAATTAAACACTACTATGTGTGTCCAGATTTTTAAAAGGGTGTATCTTGTCAAAAATTCCTGAAAATTTTTCTCCAGCATACAAATAGCAGGCCAAACTATAAAGTCTTAAAAAACGAACAGATTTAAAGTATTATTTTCTTTTTTCCTGAAAAGACTATGTCAATATAAAACGAACAGAAATTAATTAAAAAAAAATTTCCACCAAATAAGTTTTTCAAAGAAAAGTAAAGAACTCCATTAAACCACAAATGAACAAAAAACAAATCAAGTAATCTACCAAGCGTGAAACTACCACAAATCAGCATCGTTAAATAAATGAAACCCAAAACGAACAGAATTTAGATTAAATAACCGAGTCAAACTCAAAACAAGCAGAATTGAACACGAGTTGAGCTCAAAAGCCTTATGCCTTCCCGTAGCCAGAACATGCACTTTACTGAAAAAAATACAAATGAATGTGCAATGTCAGTTTAATATACATATACTGATATTTAGTAATCAAAATGTTAAGATTATTTGATTTATTAAAGTTATAAAAGTAAAAACGTTTATGTTTTCAGTAAAGTGCAAATTTTGTTCTGGCCTTGGGAAGGCATAGTGGTTTTGAGCCCAACTTACTTTAATTTCTGCTCGTTTTGAGTTTGACTCGGTTATTTATTGTAATTTCTGTTGGCTTTGGGTTTCATTTATTTATCGATGCTGGTTTGTGATAGTTTCACGCTTGGTAGATTATTTGATTTTATTTTTGCTCTTTTTTTGTTTATCAGAGTTCTTTACTTTTCTTTGAAAAACTTATTTTGTGGAAAAAGTTTTATTAATTAATAGTATAAAAGAGATTTGGAGGTTTCTTTTCCACGCATGCAGTAAGAAAGTAGGTTATAGCATCCTTTGTGTAGAACAACAAACCAACATTAGTTAATTTGAGTTGTGAAAATATTTCTCCCCCAGTTTCTTTTTCCCTGGCCCTGATCCTGGCTTCTTATGGCAATTTAGTTGTCCACTTGAGGAGCATTTGTTTGCTTTGACAAGCTACTGTTGCGTGAACTAGGGACTATATTTTTCCCCTGGGCACCACCAACCCTAGGAACAGTTCTGATGGTTACCATTCAGATTGACAACTAGTAAATTCTTATTTTAGCCATTGTGTAGGTTGCATATATTTATTTTGTCAACAATTTATGTAGCCTACTCTTAAATTATGTTAAGCCTACAAATTATCTTTTTAGTTCTTTGCTAAAAACAGGACTCACCAGTTATGTTCTCACAAACAAAATCAATTTTTCAACAAACTGTGTTTCGATAATGTGGACAGATTGGAAGCAGGTGCAGGCCTTGAAAAAATTACTCACGGAGAGGGGAGAGTAAAATAAAAATAAAAATATATGTTGTCACCAAGTGAGGCTTGGTTCCCTGGTACTGCCATTGAAATGTAAGTTTAAATCACTTATCAGCTCAGCACGGTTTTACAAAGAAGCCACTTCCTGTTTTTCATTATGGCATCTCATTACAACCATATTCTGTCCAAAAATTCGAGGTGACTCAATTCCCCGTATAATTTCCGCTATAATAACTGTATTCCATCTATTTTAAGTACTTGTGTCAGGGGTCTCTGATTTCAGTCAGCAGACGATTTGTATATTCTCTGAGGCCAACCTGACTTATACATGGTAATGGTAGATGGTAATAGGTTTACCTAAGCTATGGATGTCAGGTCTTGATTTTTCTTCAGACGATGATTTCGACAGGAACTGTGCCTGTCATCATCAGGTTCAAATTCAAGTTTGTTTTTTTTTATTCTGGCAAGAGACTTGAATTTGAACCTGCACAGAGACTTGATGATGACAGGCACAGGTCCTGTCGAAATTATCGTTTGAAGAAAAATCTAGACCTGACATCCATAGCTTAAGTAAGCTTATTACCATCTACCATTATCACAGACGATTTGTGAAAAATAATAAGGAGACTAGGAGGAGGAAACTAATTTTCAAAAATTCGTGATCTACCTGGATCTTTTTTGACGCTGAAAAATTGTAGTGTGGCAATTTGGAAAAAGATTATAGTGTTGTTTCCGAAAAAAATGTTGCATGGGGATAATGACACTGTAGGTATCCTCGAACTCCTTATCCGTTATATTTGTTTCTGCTACTATTTTCATGCTAGTCTCACATCCTCACAAGTAGCGCTCTTGGTGTGCTACCGCTTAATTTTAATTTTTTTTAGAATAAGTTACAACTCTATAGAAATGCAGTGTTTTTATATAATTGTGGTGAAAAACGTAAGGTTTTAGAGTATCGGTTACTGTTGATACAGATAGCTTTTTTTCTACCATTTTCAAACCTTGTAGACGGTTTGAATGTACACACAATTTGCCTTTTCATCTTTTCTTCAAATCAAACTTTTTTTCTTCTTTTAAATAGTTACCCTTTGACTTTTTATGGGTGTAGTCCTCCTGGATACAAGTTAAATTTTTGCGGGAACACCGCTTCATATTTACAGTTATAATAGAAACTATGGAGAGGGGCACCCCTAACACTTACTGCGTGAAACTTTCTTGTTTCATAAAGCCCTGACTTTTGATTATTAATGCTAAAACAGAATGAACTACCTTACTTATACAGCACTTCCTTTTTTTGTTTACTGAGACATGTGATAACTTCTAGGTGGGGTGCTTACGCACCTTTTGCTCACATTTTTGCTTTCGCACCTAACATAATTGCTTTACACTCGCATAATTGCTTTGCTGTAAGGCTATTATGGGATAACGTTGATTGACTGTTCTTCCTCTTTTTTTCTGGGGCCGTTATAGGCCATGGTTCTGGCCTATAACGATCAGAAAGTATATAGGACTAAAATTTGTATTTAATTAAAACAAAACCTCTAATCATCAGCATTTTGAGCCGTTCACAGTACCCACTATTATATACATTATATGTTTAAACGATAATTCTCAATAAAGCGCGAAATTTGCGTTAAGGAAAAAGCTTAGTCGACTACTTGAGCTTTCTATCGCGGAAAACTCGGAAAAAAATTCAGAAATACGTTTTGTGCTTTGCAAGTCAGCATAAAAATGAGGTTCTGATAAGTTTGATAGTTGTAACTTACTTCCTTATTATCTTTCTGCATTAAAGCATTAATAAACTGAATACAAGTAGGAAGGTTTCTGTTTCTTCTCTTAAATATTACTTCCAGCCAATTTGACAGCTTCTTTAACTGGGTTGAAACAACGGTATTGGAACTTTATCAGAGCGAAACAATAAAAAAATCAAACAGTTCGTGGTAACGAACTGTAAGTAAGGAGCAACCCGGCTCAATAGTAACTGAAACTCTAAAAAACAGAATTTTGATACCATTAGATACATTAAAAGAATTGGATTTTTATGCTGATTTCAAATATACAAGTTTCATCACTTATTTTCGAAAAAATGGGAAAACACTCCCTAAAAGTCATAGAATCTTAATGAAAACCAGATCATAAGATTGTGCATGTCAGTGAACCATACTGTAAAGGTTTCAAGCTCCTATCTGCAAAAATGTGGAATTTCGTATTTTTTGCTAGAAGAAAGATCACGGATGCGTGTTTATTTGTTTGTTTATTTTCCAGGGTGATCGTATCGACCCAGTGGTTCTAAAATATCGCGAGAGGGCTCATTCGTAATAATCATAATTAATATTACTAGTATTGTAATATTAATACTACATGAAGTATTATTACTTTAAGCAATATTAATATCAAGATTAATTTGATCCTAGACACCTCCAACCCTAGGAACGATCCTGATGAAAATTACTATCAATTGATTTTGTTACCCAACCTGGCAGCCATACATTTTAAGGGAGGCGGGTAACTAAGGCCTCAAAAAATTATCAAGGCGGTGCTATAACGCCCATTATATCATTATATAGCAGTCTAACCCCCCCCCCCGCCTGGAAACGGCCTTGGTCTGAGATAATTTTTTGGAAGCCATTATATAGCAGTAAATAAAACAAAAATTTACGTTCAGTCCAGTGTTGAAATTCAACTGCGGTTTTCCAGAGTCTTCATTTTTTTCCGGATTCAAGTTTAACATCACCGCACGAAAGCAATTTCTGTATGTAATCCTTGTCTTCATAAACTCCATGCTATATTTTCTGCAGCTTCAAACACTTTTGATTTTCTCTTCTTATTTGGCAAACTGAAGAAGTAGATGAATGATCCTGTTTGCAATTTGCACATTTGTACTTTCCCTGCACTTTCATCTGCACTTTCCCCTTTTTAGACGGCAATTTCGGCATCGGTGGTTCTGTTTATTTTGTTTTGTTGGTTCTGTTTTGTCGGGTGTGCACTCCTGAGTGCATAAATAAGTTTTTGCAAGTACATTTTAGTCAGGGCGTTTTTTCTTTTGTTCACCCTTTAAACATTTCTCGGTTGGCATCAGTAATGATGCTCAATGAGTCCTTATTTGAACTTTTCGAGGTTGTACAAACTGGTGGTATAAGCCTAATCTCTATTGCCCAATAGCCTGGATATTGGGATTGAAAGCCAGGAAATTCGGCATTTAAGGATGTTGTTAGAGATCTGTGCAAATTTAGTTCAGGTCCTGTATTATTGACTAATTCAAATGGACAAGGAACAGGACCTTTTTTTTTCATTCAAGTGCATAAACTGACCTTTAGGTGTTTTGCCGCCTCTACAGGCATCAATTATGAAAATCTTGTGTTTACCACAAGGGTAGGGTAATCGGACACGTTACCTTACCCGAACTTTTGATGATAACATTTCCAAGAGAAAACCAAACGTTTGATAACATTTCCAAGTTCGTTTTTGGAACTAAAATATCTCTTGTTCCATGCAAGTATCAAACTTGTTATGGATAAGAAAGAGGGCATTGCCCCTTCTTATAGAGACAATTGAAAAGGTAGGGGCCTTTTATGCTTTTTGTTCGGTGTTTTTTCCCCTTTTTTGACAAAAAACGTGTCTTGTTAGAGTTGAGCACAAGACGGGTGTTTAAATATAGGATTCTTCATGGCTATCACGTCCCTAGTAAGCATGGTGATGAGGTCCATAAAGCTGGCAGTTGGGTATTAGGTGCTCAAGACCCCACAAAGGGTTTTAATGAACCTCCATCCATATTCCACATTATAGGGTTGGAACCTTTCTTCACAATTCGAAAACACAAGAAAATCTGCAGTCTCGATGATTCTCCTTACAAGGTCGGACATGCTTTCTTCAGAACAAGATCTTTGCATCCAGGTCTTTGGATTCCAATTATGGTACAAACTTTTTGGTTTCATATAACCATATCCGCAACAATGAGGGAAAGTAGCTTCCAACTCAGGACTGGAGCCAGAGCCAGAAGGACGTAGGATTGGCCAATGAAGTAGACTTTCTCCTATATCATCCAAAAAGAAAATTTTCGGCTTACTGAAGAGTCCTGGGCACTTAAAGGCCGTAAAAGAGGAGGTTCTATCCGTGAAGGAGGAGGATTATCATATCTGGTTTATATTTTTCATCATAGGTAAACGGTTCCCCATCTTCTATTCTTGTTAAAACAACTAGACAGTCTTCATTATTGTATATTTTTCACGTTTGGATAACCTTATAGTTGCCAGGGTATCAGATAGCTCATCACATAAGGAGTCCATTTGAAATAAAGATTCTTTAACAGAAAAAGTATCGCCCTGAAAAAATACAGCTACCCCTCTTTCTTTGTGCGACATTATGTATATACAATTTCTTGTTGGTACATTAATATTCAGGGTGGATGGTTTTGATCACTAATAAATTTCTTCTTATAATTTTTTCGGTCTGTGTCTTTGTTTTGCTGCTTTCCAATGTCTAGAACCACGGTTCTCTCCACACATTTCTGAATCCTCGCCCACATCTTGAAGAGCTCAAAATCTTCATTATCAAAATTTTGATCAACCTGGCGGGCATTAAGACTCGCTTTCATGTCTTGGGCCCTCAGTGCTTCTTTCTAAGTCATTCGAACCTTGAGGGTTGTCTTCTTTTCTAATCCTGGAAGTATAAAATCCCAATCTGTGACATATATAATAGTGACAAATATTCAGGACAAACATAATAGGACATATTGCAGAGTTTCTCAAACATCATGTCTCGATATTGCAGGGGAATTGCATACGGTTATGAACTATTAACGTTTAATGAGAATATTCTTGGAAAAATTAAAAAAAAAGACCTTGCAAATTGTTTAATGACAATGAACCAATCACTGAAATGGAAAACGAAGAAATTTTTTTTGAAAATCGTCCGGGGTTTTCCAGCTGAATTGGACTAATTTTGATGCTCTGATTCGGAAAATGACCTTGGTTTTTCTCAATCAGGTCAGAATGTTTTGCTACAGAAAAAAAAAAAATCTATTTTGTGTAAAAAATCAAATTTCTGCGGATCATCAGCTGAGAACTTGACGATTCTTTCCGTTTTCCTCAAGAAATAACCGTCAACATATTTAAATTTAATTTTCATTCACCCTATCAAAATTGATAAGCATAATTCATAATAGTAATGAAAGAATGAGTGTTACGTGACACAAAATTTTAGAGTTCACAGCATAAATCAGTGTTTCTTTGATTTTCATGTGTGAGTAGCTGCTGGGTTGTCTATCTTCAGTGAACAGCAGTAAGTCCGCCATCATGACTGCATCCCATCTTCCTTGGTACCTGTCCTTCATTTGGCGCATGTCCTGGTAGAGCCTTTCTCCCTGCTCGTCACTTATCACCCCAAGGTATTCTGGAAACTTCTCCACGTGCGAGAACAGTAAGTGCGTCTTTATACTCATCAAACACCCGACCTTTTGGAATGCATCTGTCATGCTGTTTACGAGTATGGCGGGGTTTGCTGCCTTCCTGTTCCCCATGAAGTTGTTCACCATCTGCACAGACGATTTCCACGCAGCGCACTCTAGCGTTTTCATTGATTTTTCGAACTTTGTGCCTTATAGGAGCTGCCGTATTTGTGGGCCATTGAAAATGCCGGCCTTCAGCTTCTCAATGTTCAGTAAAGGAAAAGCTCAGCACAGGTTGGTGAAACGCCTCCCATCCTAGTCCAGAGTGCGCGTGAACTGCTTCATTAATCCAGGCTTCATGGGTAGCGGTGGGATCAATATCTTCTCTCAGTCAACAAGAGATTCGCTTATGATGTTTTTCACCCCAGTTACTAACTGCTCTGGCACCAGCCACCCTTTCCTTGCATAGTGCTGGGATCTGTCTCGACTTTTCAACATACATATAAAGCATGGTTACTTCGTGAACCTGGACTGCTGACCAAGTAGAAAGTTCATCGTCTTGAAGGAGACACAGATGATCCATTGATGATGCTCATATCGGGTTTTGTCAAGCACGTACTTCACTGATTCATATTTTTCTTTGAGAGTTGTGGAGTGCACAAGAGGGATTGAGGCGAATTGGTTCCCGTTGTGGAGGAGCATCACTTCAAAGAGCGCTTGTTGCTGTCAATGGAGAGTTGCCAATCCCTCGGATCGTATTGAGGAACGACGAGTTTGTCAATAAGACTGGCGACATCTCGACAGTACACAAGGTCTTACTCGTGGCAGAAGTACCCCATATAGCCCTCATGTCTTCTATAAAACAAAGTGATATGTGCGTCCTCCCCAAATAGATTTTCTCTTTGAGCCTGGAGGCCAACAGCTCTGAAGAAGTCTTCGACAAGCTGAGATCCCGAACCAAATCATTAAGTTCACAATGTGAAAAGAGCTGCAAACTATCTTGTGCTTTATACTCCACTTCTGTATATCCTCCCTCATCTGCACTGGTGGCCTTGTCGTCACTGTTGGGACGCTCTGTGAACGCTGACATAGGAAATTTTTGCAATGAGCAACTGGACGCTTGGCGGATGGAAGGTCGGGGTACTGGAGGCTGTGTTAATTCTTCTGGTTGATGCCAGAAGTATTGATGGCACAGAATCAACAATCCGATGCTCAGTCAAATGGCTCCCTCCAAACCACTGGAATCTCAACCTTCAGTGAAGGTTTCGCGCCCTTTGTCCACTGCTGGAGGTATTCCACACACGTCTTGCACACCGTGTGTGGTACCCAGGACTTATCTGGGTCACCCAGTTTGACTTCAAAATAAGCCTCGTAGGCGCGCTTTACAAATCCTATTATGTTTCTCCTGTCCACTGACAGCGTGTAATCTTTGCAAATATAGCAGAAAACGTCATGATCATTTCTGTATGACTATGGTGCCGACGCCATATCGATCAAGTGAAAAAAACAGAAAATGCTGGTTAATGTCAGGCAGTGAAATTTAGAATCGATTTGATTGGCTAAGGGTTAATTAAATAGATTTGCAATAACACATACTCGCATGCAGATATTTTAGAGAAATAAACTAATTTTGTAATTCGATATATTCTACAAGAAAAATATGATTGAACTCAAAATCCCTGATATTGGCATATGTATAGCTCGTCAGGTAGGCCTATGGCTTAATCTAAAAAAATTGACCTGATAGAGCAAAATGAATATGATGTTCGGACTCAGAACACCAAAATTAGTCTAAATCAGATGAAAAAAACCCCTGGCGATTTTTTGGCTGTTACCCAGTGTAATTTATTTTGCCAAGTTATCTGGAAGTTGAGAAAATAGATTTTTTGACGCGAGTTTCCAACAAAAATTGATTCTTTTGCACCCATTGGGACTGTTGGGGTTTAAATTGGGGGGGTTGTAGCTTCCTTAGTTTTGTACCTAAGGAGTTTAAAGGTATTTAAAATCGTAGATGGCGATTGGTAATTCCGGTGCTCTGTGGCTAAAACTGTTATTCAAGGAAACCAAAACACATGAGTATAGATTAACTAAAGCTAAGAACAAATTTTCTCTCATATACTAAATCCACACGTCAGAAACTGCCACATTATCACACTATCACCACACGTGTACTGCCTCGACTACCTCAGATCTACCTTCTCTTAGACCTGAAGTTTTTCTGATATTGGAAACTAGTTTGTTGTGAACCTAGTCGTTTTATTCTGAATGTTCCATCACACATTCGCCCATTTATACAAACTGAAATTCATTTCCGAAAGGAACATTCCAAGAGATTTTATTTCCAAGAGGAAAACGTAAAAACTAGGGAAATTATAAGCGAAATGTAAGAAATTGTAGGATAAATCGTAGAGTCTTATAATTTAGGGAAAAGGGGCATGAATGTGGCTGCATTCCTTGTTCTATCTGTTACAACCTTTTTTTTTAGATGTATCAGAGCAATGCAATTAATGATAATATCAGTGTAGACAAATTAGGCTCATTGTTAGACTGGAAGAGGAAGCAGAAGCCCCGCCACTTCATTTTACGGTAATGCAAAGAGACTTTTCCTAACCGAATTAAAGAAAACAACAAAAAACTTCAATGACAATTACCTTGAAATCCGTATTACAGGACAAGATAACCACGTGATCTTGTTGATCTTGTCATACATTTTTTAAAGGATTTTTTCTTCATTTAAAGATTAGGTTTCTATGGAAGAGATAAACTTCGAGGAGACTCAAATGACTAAAAATTTAAAGTTTTAGTTCCCTTTTTGAAAGTTCAAAGCAATCTGATGGGAACTACCCCTCCCCCCACTAAATGTCTTTTCTCCAAATGCGTCCGATCAAATTTTCGAGGTTCTCATTTTGTCTAAAATAGACCAAAGATCATATAATAAAACTCTGGGTTTAAACAGCCCCCCAGAACCCGGGGATATGTGTTGCAACTTATTTGCACCAGGGGCATATAAGGTTTTAATGGAAGGAATGATTGTATAACTTCGTTGGGGGCTTATTCCATTAGAAATTGAAATTTATAGTTCCCTTTTTAAGAGTCAAAAGGGATCAGAGGGCTGCTAGCCCTCCTGCCGTTTTATCCCAAATCCATCCGATAAAAGTTTTGAGATAGCCATTTTGTTAAAGTAAGTCAAAAGATGGGATAACAATAACTCCTGGCTCAACACAACTCCCCAGAGCCATGGGACAAGTGTTGTATGTTATGTCCAGGAGGCATATAAGGTTCTTATGCAAGGGCTTCGAAAATAATTCAAAGATCAGATAAACAAAACCCCTAACCCCAATCAAAACATTTTTGAACGATATTTTATTCTAAAATTTAAGCGAGCTGGCTTCTAGCCTTCTCTGCATGGCCCGACCCCCCTCCAAATAAAAAAATTATTAACGATATTTTATTCCAAAAATTATGGCAACTCACCCCTGTCCCTCCATGGCCCGACCCTCTCTCCCCCCAAAAAAGCAACTTATTAACTATATTTTATTCCAAAAATTATGGGAGCTGACCTCTGGTCCTCCAGGGCCTAATATCCCTCCCTTCTCCCAAAAAACTATCAATGATAAATCGTGGAAACTAACCCCTGGCCCTCCCTCCATGGCTAGATCCCCCCCCCCCCAAAAAAAAATTACTTATTAACTATATTTTATTCCAAAAATCATGGGAGCTGCCCCTGGCACTCCCTCCATGTCCCAGCCCCCAACCAAAAAAAAAATTATTAAAAATATTCTATTCCAAAAATCATGTGAATTCAGTTTAATTTTATTAGCTCTTTCCAAAACTGTTCAAGACACCTATATTTTTCATTACAAACAAGAGTGTGACTACTGCCCGTTTCCCTAACGGTAAAAGCAAAGGCCTACTGCGTATTTGGCACTTTACTAAAACGAAACACATTACAAATAATTACTTTTGTACTTATTACAACATTGAAAATAAAATGAAACAGTGAAACCAGACCAAGATTTACCAATAGGCCCACTATGCCCTGTGGCTTTCACTAATTCCTGAAACTTTGTGGATTTCCCCAAAAATATTACAAAAACGGAGCGGCAAGAACGCTTGGCCCAAGCCAAGAAAAGACATTTAGTGGGGAGAGGGGTAGTTCCCATCAGATTACTTTGGGCTTTCAAAAAGGGAACTAAAACTTTAAATTTTTAGTCATTTGAGTCTCCTCGAAGTTTATCTCTTCCATAGAAACCTTGTTTGCCTCCAGGCATAATTTAAAACCCTTCCCCTGGGTTCTGGTGAGGGGGTATGTTGACCCCAAAGTTTTGGTATCTGATTGTTGGAATATCTAAGAAAATGGCTATCTAAAAATTTGGATTGAACGCGTTTGGAGAAAAGAGAGTGTGTGTGAGGGGGTGGGGAGGTAGATGCCTTCCGTTAAATTTTGACTCTTAAAAAGGTAGCTAGAAATTTCAATTTACAATCAAATGAGCCACCTCTGAAGTTAAAACAACCACCCTTACATAAAAACCTTATATGTTCCCGGTGCATAACTTACAACACTTGCCTACTGGCTCTGGGGGGTTGTGTCGAACCCGGAGGTTTTGTTGTTTTATCTTTAAACTATTCTGATTAAAATGGCTATCTCAAAATTTTTATTGGATTCGTTTAGGGAAAAAAGGTCCTTTGGGGGGGGGGGGGTTTAGTTGCCTTCCAATCAAATTCTACTAACAAAAAAATAAATAAATCTCGTGGGAACCGCGAACCATAACTTACAGTAGATAGAAGACAGAAGACAGCCCCTCCCCTCACCCATATTTATTCATCAAGAAATTCTTTATCTTATTTTTAAAAGAGGACACACTCTCAGCCATCCTATTACTTTCCGGAAGACTGTTCCATACCGAAACAGCCACATGCCTAAATACAAAACTAGACCCTAGGCAGTGTGTCGTCTTTCTTGTACTAGGTCCGTGGAATTCCTTGTATCGTAGGAATGGTACTCGGATTCTCTTGATTCACCTCAGATTTACCTTAATTCTCTTGGGTTTTTATTTGACACGCAATTTGGATTCCGAAAATCTAATTCTACTAGTCATGCAGTGCACCATCTTCTTGATGTTTTAAAAATGTATTCGAGAGCAGCTCTACTCCTTTTAATTGCTTTTAAGAAAGCTTTTGATACTGTTGATTTTGAGCTGTTGTTAGATAGGATGTCACATTTAAGAATACAGGGAAGTTGGATTGATTGGTTTCGTTCGCATTTGTATGGTAGATCAATGTGTGTAGTAGTGGGGGATATTGTCAGTTCACCTCGTCCTGTACTATGTGGGGTACCGCAAGGTTCTGTGTTAGGTCCACTTTTATATTTAATTTACGTCCACACATTACGGTTCTACATTCCTGATGTAGGAATGTAGCCCTCCTGCCATTATATCCCAAATCCATCTGATAAAATTTTTTAGATAGCTATTTTGTTAAAGTAAGTCAAAAAATGGGATAACAATATCTCCTGAAAGTAAGGAGCAACCTTAAAACTTCAAGCAAACAGAAATCATTACCTATATGTGGGGGGTTTGCCCCCTAGTCAATACATCGCTCTTTACTCTAAAGCTTTTTTAGTATTTTCAGAAGAGTTATTTATTCTAATTAAATGGCGTAATTAAATGGAATAAAATTCGAACTTCCGCGTAAAGAGCGAGGTACTGACTGAGGGGCGAACCTCTCATATACTTCTGTTCGTTTTAAGTTTAGTGTTGCTCCTTACTTTCAGTTGAAAAAACTTGTGTTTTTTATTTAATCATAAACAGCGCAATAGCGCTGAATAAGTAAAGAACGATGTTGGCACAATATATTATTTATTTACTTTTTTTTTCTTTGGTTTAGAACAGGGAACTTCGTATCTAAGGAGTTGTCGTACAAACTTCGACAAGGGCTCATTCGATTAGAAATTCGAAGGGCTTGTGCCCTTTTCAATAGCCGAAAGTGAATTGAGGGCAACTAACACCCCTTCCACGCCCACCATTTCCCCAAACACATTCAATCAAAATTTTGAAATAGCCATTTCCGCTATGTTTTGGACCAAGACTGTTTTGGGCTGAGCTAAGCAAAATGATAATGTTTTCACATTCAGCTATTCTTGATTTTATCCAATCAAACATTCGATCGGGTATTGATGATGTCATTATTAGTCATGCAGTGGAGTTTTTTCCTGAAAATATTCTCAAAGATGCTAAAGTTGATTTATGGGCAGAAATACATCCTAGTAGCAAAACAGCACCAAGGAGACAAGGTGATAATACCTCCGCTCGGCATGTGAAAGATACGATTAATTTGCTTTGGAAGTGTGAAAATGAGGAGCTAAAAGTGCCAACGTACGCAATTATTTCACCCACTGAAGTGCCTGTAATTCCTGCTGATGCTTCCAAAATTTGTGCTCTAGATAGTACCCTTAACTTCATCAAAGAAAAGGTAACCACTTATTATTTAAATTTTCCGTCACTTCCCATTCCTTATGCTAGTCCTCATATTGAAAGCACTGCCACCGTTATCATTTCAAAAGTGCCTACTAAATTTGACGACCCTTCAAAACGGGCTCATGCTTTTAATAAAATCCCTGGCCATAAAGCTATTCACAGGACAAAGCCTTTGTTCAGATTAGTCAATTTGCAGCAAAGATTTTCAGCGATGCGGTTCCATCCGTATTGAATAGCTGTGACGTCATGATACAAGAAAAGAAATTTCGTGGCATTGTTAAGGGGGTGCCCGCTAGTTATGAGGCGATACTTTTAAGGAATGTGAAGGTGTCATCGACGCTGAACGTTTGGGAAAATCTCTGGCTGTAAAAATTACCTTTGCTGATGCTGTAGCCAGAATAATAACCTACAACTCGGGCTCAAGGTGGGTTATGAATCATTCATAATTGTATATCTTCCCTGCGATTGGGAGCGTCTAGCTTCACTTACTAAGTTTTATAATGCCTGCTAATCCCTTAAAACTCGGTATTGAAAAGCATGGATATCGTTGGCTAATGATTGGTGACTTCAATTGTGATGTTCATAGCTCCTCTACTCGTACCAACTTAGTTTTAGATTCGTTGCCTATTGGTTACCGCATAGTATCCAAAGCTCTTAATTACAGTTATATTCATAATAGTGGTACTGTGACCAATATTGATCATTGTATTTGCTCTGCCGATGTTCCCTGTTCTGTCGTTAATGTCGACGAAGACGAACGTGATTTTGACACCTTCCCCTTTTCCTTACTGTGACATTAACCGCTGATCCATCTAATCATCCTTGTGCTGCTACTAAAAATGGTGTATGAAACGAGAGTGGAGCAAAGCCAATTGGCCTTTATATATTTCTACCCTAACAGCTCTGTTGTCCTGCGTCAAAGTCCCTTTTAATCTACTGTGCACGAGTTTTTTTTTTCGCCACAAGCCAGAGTGCAAATGAATGTTTATTACCTTCACTTAGTTAAGTGCATGAAAAAAGCTCAAAATGTGGCTGCTCCCCTTGTCCGGGTTAAACTCAAAACTCCAAGTGCAATTTGTAAAGAAGACCCGGGTCTTAAAGCTGTCAAAAATCGTGCTAAACTCTGGCTTCGCATCTCTGGCAAAACTCTGGCTATCTTCGTTTGGTTCGATATAATGGTGCTGAGTTCCCTAAAAATGCATTACAATGGAAAGAAGTCATTAATACGTCTAAATTTAATTCATTAGGAACCAGTGATGTTATCCCAGATTCGTCTTGGCTTGGGCATTATAAAAATATTTTTTGTAAGATTGAGTATAGTGTGCATTGCTTAGTTTCTAAATTTGTGCCACTTCAAAGTTTTGCAACGTCATGCTATTCCCGTCTCAACTAAAAGTACTGTTAATTGTATGCTTAAACTTAAGTCTAAATCGAGTGATCTTGATGGGATTAGCGCTCACCATTTACGTTGTGATTGTCCGGCACTAGTCGCTCAGCTCCAGTTACTTTTTCAGTTCTGTTTATGTTTGTCAATGGTGCGTGATTCCTTCCTTTGCGGAACGGTAACTTCGATTCTTAAACGCGGAAGAGACCCTTTTGATTGCAGTTCATATAGGCCCGTCACATTAGTAAGGTTTTTGAATATATTCTGCTCCCATATATTATTAAACCAACTGCGAAAGACTCAAACCAATTTGGATTTCAAACTCGTATTGGGTGTCAACATGCGCATATGGTTTTAGCTTCAACTCTTTATGATGCCCAGTCTAAAGGTTATGAATTACATATTTGCGCTTTGGATTTATCTTAAGCCTTCGATAGTGTTTGCCATGCACAAATGTTGCAATCTTTGTCAGAGTTTGGAGTGAACCCTTCTGTCATACATGTACTTAAATTTTGGTATAGTAATCCGTTTCTTCGTATAAAACCTGATAAAGGGTATTGCTGTAATATACCAGTTCAATCTGGAGTACGACAGGGTGGGATGCTATCACCTTGTCTATTTAATGCTTGCATTCACAGTGTGTTATTAAGAATCAAGCCTTCGTATTTTTATGATTTATCTGATGTGTCTTATATTGCGCATGCGGACGACCTGCTAGTTTTAAGCCAAACCAGGTCTATTTTGGCAGTATCGGTGTAACGTATTTCTATGATGTTTCGGGATGTTGGTCTGTTTTTGAATGTGGATTAATGCGAATATTTAGTTTTCAATCCCAAATCGTCAGCTCATAATTTGTCCTGTGGATCCTCAGTAATTCGCAATGTTACGAATTTACGGTGGTTAGGAATTAGTATCTGTTCTACACTCACTTTTTTGCGACTTCAAGTTCTGAGAGATGTTAAAGAAAAGTTGAAGATCGGATATGCGAAAATTGTGCCTAACCGTGGAAAATATTCACGCCGAGCTTTAGCTAAAATGTATTCCACATATTGTGACCATTCTGTCTTGTTTTTAAGTGGAATGTATTCGTTATTGAATAAGAATGATTTGCGCCAGATCCGTATCACTTATTTTAGATATTGCAAATTTTTACTGCACCTTCCCACTTCATTTCATAATACACGTATTATTGAGAAGTATGGTGCTACCGACATTATCCAATCGTTTCAATTACTTAGTAATAATTTAACAAGAAATGCCTTTGTGTCCCTAGGCCCAAACCATAATGTTATCCGTGTGTTTTTGTCAGTGATTAAGGTTTAAGTTATCTTTGTTTCTGTGTATTTTGTTTTTTCCCCTTTTTAGTGTACTTTACTCCGCTTGTTTTGTTTAAAAGTGGGTTATAAATATATTATTATTATTATTTTGTTCAAAGTGGTTGAAAGTTCCAGAAATTATGTCTTTGAAGATGACAAACCCCCCACAGACCCAGGGCAAAGGTTCTAAGTTATACCCAGGGGTCATATATGGTTTTTAAAGAAAGTGTTGTCGTAGAATTTCAAAAAGGGCTCATTCAATCGGGACATTGAGAGGGCTAGTGCCCTCATTAATAGTCAAAAGCGATCGGAGGGCGAATGTCCCCAAGCCCATCATTTCTCCAAGCACTTCTAATCAACATTTTGATATAGCCATTTGGTTGATCATAGTTGTAGAATCTGGAAATTATGTCTTTAAGTATGATAACCCCCCCTCCCACAGCCCTCAGGACTAAGGTTGCAAGTTATGCCCTGGGGGCAAATAAGGTTCTTATAGAAAGCATTGTCGTAAAAACTTTAAAAAGGACTCATTCGATTGGAAATTGAGAGGGCTATTGCCTTTTTAATAGTCGAAAGTTATTGGAGGGAGAATCCAGCTCCACCCACGCCCATCATTTGCCCAAACATTTCCGATCAACGTTTTGATATGAACATTTCGTTCAACGTAGTTGAAAGGTCTGGAAATTATATCTTTCAGGATGACGCCCCTCCCCCCATAGACCTAGGGAAAAATATTGCTCCTTATACCCTTGGGGCATTTAAGGTTCTTATTGACAGTGTTGTTATCAAAGCTTAAAAAAAGGCTCATAAAACTATAAACTGAGAGGACTAGTGTCCGTTTGCTTAGTCGAAAGTGTATAAAAGGCAAATACCCCCTTCACGCCCATCGGTTCCCCAATGATTTTCAATCAAAATTTTAAGATTGTAAACCATTTTGTTCAACGCATTTGAAAGGTTTAGAAATTATGTCTTTGAGTATAACAAATCCCCCCAGCCCTCAGAGCAAGGGTTGTAAGTTATACCCTTGGGGCATATAAGATTTTTATAGAAAGCATGGTCATGAACTTCGGAGGGGCTCATTGGACTGGTAATCAGAAGCTCTATTGCTCTTTTTAAAAGTCAAAGTGATTGGAGGGCAGCTACCCTCCCCCCTCCCCCCACACACACACTCACACTTCTTATTGTCCCGAAATGCATATAATATAAATTTTGAGATGGCCATTCTATTCAAAATAGTCTAAATATCATATAACAAGGCTTTTGGGGTTGAAACAAGCCCAAGAGACTAGGGGCAAGGGTTGAAAATTATAACCAGGGGGTATTTGAGGTTTTTATGGAAGGGATGGTTTTTTAACTTTAGAAGAGGCTCAGTCTTTTTCCCTGGAAAAGACTATGTCAATATAAAACGAACAGGAATTAATTAAAAGAACTTTTTCCACAAAATAAGTTTTTCAAAAAAAGTAAAGAGCTCCATTAAACCAAAAATGAACAAAAATAGAATCAAATAATCTACCAAGCATACAACTACCACAAATCAGTATCAATAAATAAATGAAACCCCCCAAAAAACAGAAATTCAAATAAATAACAGTCAAACTCAAAGCGAGCAGAAATTGATGAGTAGGGTTCTAAAACCATATGCTGTCTACAAGCCAAAGTATAATCTGTACATTATTGAAAAAATTCTTTTAAATGTTTTCATTTTTATAACTTAAAGAAATCAAAAATTAATTAATATTTTAAGGAATAAATGTATATTAAACTGACAATGCACATTTTTTTCAGTAAATTCGTTTAATTTTTTTTTAAAACTTATTTTGTGGAAAAAGTTTTTTTAATTAATACTAAAACAGAACGGCCCACCTGACTTAGTTACTGCCACTCTTTTTGTTTGGTTTGCTGACATAAGATAACTTTTATATGAGGTGCTTTGGTAACTTTTGCTCACATTTTTGCTTTTGCACCTCACATAATTTGGTGCAAGGCTAATATGGAATAATGCTGATTGCCTGCTTTTTGCTTTTTTCAGGTGCCGTTATAGGCCCCAGTTCTGACCTGTAACGACCAGAAAATACACAGGCCTAAAAATTACTTCCTCTGCTAAATATTAATAACAACCAATTAGAGAGCTTTGTTGCCAGTTTTTAACTGTGTAAAAACAACAGTGTTGGAACTTTATCAGAGCTAAACAAGCGGGTAAATCTTTTCTTGAATGGATCCAAAGCTAGCTAGATTTATTTATTTATTAACTGAAACCCGTCTACAAAAACTTGAAAAGGACGGAGCAAAATATAAGAAAAAAAGAAAAGAAAACTATAGTACGAGACAAATATTGACAAAACCAATGAGATCAAATAAGAACGTCAATTATAAATAAATCAAGGATAAAATAGGAACAAAATCAAACAAAGCAAAAGCAAATTCACACATACAACATCAACATATTCATACATAATCATATATATTATATAAAAAAAAAAGAAAAAAAAAATCAAAAACAGACGAAGTTATTGCACTAGAAGTGGGCCTAGCTCATGACCAGCTACTTTTCTATTATGTTTTCCAATAACTCAAGAGATAGATATTTCTGGGTCTGCAATTTTGTATATTTTCACTATACATGAATTTCTGTGCCAAGGTGGTAGACGTAGTAAGTATTTTACAAAACGGAAAAACAGCGAACGGACTTTTGACTTTTCAGATTTTGTAAATATTTTCCAAAATGGGGCGATGTACAATATATGGGGGAGGGCTGCTGCATTGAACAGGCTAGCTAAGAGATGACGATTGAAGCGGAACTTACAAGTGACAATAGAGACGTCAGATGCTGAAATTCGACGGTTAAGATGCTCGATGAGAAGAGATCTAGTGTGACGTAAAGAGGACCCGATGGGGAGGCCTAAGTATACTATATGATCAGCAGGCTGAACCGTTGATCTCCCAAGTGCTATTGAAGGGGGAGTAGGACTCTTCCAGTTGAAAAGAACTATTTCGGACTTCGCCAAATTGAACTGAAGCCCAACACTGAGGTATTCATCTTGAAGGATAGCAAAAATTTCACTGATTCGCTGTAGCGTAAGACTGAGATTCTGAATATTATCCGCGTAGCACACAAACGACAGATTAGTAGATGCCAAAATTAAAGAGCATGGGCATTGGTCTTGAGCCTCAAGAACGTAATTATCGAAGAAATTGGGGGAAGAAACTGCACCTTGTCTAGCACCCTTTAAGACTGGTTTGAGCCTTTTCTTAGGAATTGGAGGCAAATTTTTATCTGGTGGAAGTTTCAGTCGAATGGATAACCGTGTATACATATCTCTAAGTATACGTATTATATCGTGGTTCAGTCCAAGCCCACCAGCTTTAAGAAACATTGTAGAGTGAATGAGTGAGTCAAATGCGTGCCTTACGTCGTGGCCAGCAAGAACTACACTTTCTCCCGCAGGATCGACATCAATAAGAGCGTTTGCTACTACAATGAGAGCGTCAGCAGAGCCAGTTCCTTGTTTGAAGCCAAATTGGTGTGGGGGTGTATAACAAGTTATTTCTAGTTCGTCCCTAAAGAGAAGCTCGAAGAGCTTACAAAGAGAGGTTACGACGGTAATGGGCCGAAACGAGGTACACTTACTGCTTTTCCTTCTTAGGGATCGGAGTAAGGTCACCGATACAGAATGTTGAGGGCACAGCGCATTGAGTGAATATCATCTGCATTAGCAGTGTGAGGTGTTGGGTTAAAAGAGAGCATCTGTTCTTTAAATGCATAGCTTCCACACAATCAAAGCCGCTGGAAGGTTTCAACTTTAATTTTGGGTTGTTTTTCTATTGCTTGAGTTGTCACGGCGTAATGTGCTTTCGTCAAAGAAGCTAAGAAGGCATCTAATTCTTTACCATACTGATCCTGAAGATGGGGATTAGGAAACGAAAACTCCGATTCAGAGTGAGCATACCATTCATTGTCAGGAATGTCAGGGAGATGCACAGAGGGGGCGTGGTTACGTGACTGGGAAACCAATTTGAAGAGTAGTGCACGGTCATGTCTGGCTCTAGCAGAGTTCCGATCGACAAGCATCTTCCAATGAAAAGCAAGAGCCTTCGAAAATGGTCTTTTAGTACTGAGGCGTATATCATTCACGATACCAGATCGCGGTTTATTGCAAATCTTTCCACAGATTGAAACAAAATTTTGCTTTTCCCCATGATCTAACTAGATAAGGATTTTATGACCAACCCATGATAATACCTTTGCAATTTATTCGGAAAGGAACTCCTTGGCTCTCGGCAAAACGAAGGGCATGGCAAATCTCGGCAGAATACATGTCCAGGCTAAAGCGTGTTTCTTTTTTCGATAAATTATCTGAAATCTGTAGAAGATGAAACGGTACTCGAATTTTATTTAGGATAAAATCCGAAGAAGACTTGAAAAGATCACTATTAATTTTTGACCAATTACGCGAAAGTGAAGGTGTTCGAGGATTAGTTTGGTGTGTATGCTGGGGTGGTTGTGTGAATTATAATGGAAGATGAAATGGGAAAATGGTCTGATAGCTGGTATTCACTCAAAACAGAAACTTGTTCCATCTCGAGGTTGCAAGATATCGCGATGTGATCCAGATTAGATGTATGAGATGAAGTATGAATTTAAGTAAAATCAGAATCCTTATGAACCACTGTAACCCGATCACCAAACCTAATGAGGATTGTTCGTGGCGATTCTTGAGTATCTCTTTCCGTTAAATTACAGTTGAAGTCTCCAGCCACTTCACACAACAAGCCTAAACTATTAACTTTATCAAGAAAAGAACCTAGTTTCTCACACGGTATAGCAAAACGACTCTCAGACTCATCATTACAATAATGAGTAGGTAAATAAAAGTTAATAAATACACACCCTTCAACTCGGACAGCCAAGAAGTGATCACTTGTTTCAAAGAGGCTAGAGCGAAGGGAAACACATACAAAGGTCCCGATGCCCCCTGACGGCCTACCTCCATTCTTACGCTGTTGAGCAGGTACATAGTAAGACGAAGACTCCTGCAGCTTAAGTAAATTTACACTATACTTAGTTAGGAAGTGTTCTTGTATAAAAATTACATTATATTTTGCACGAACTCATTAAGAACAGGAAGTCTACTCACAAAAAAGCCGTTGATGTTCCAGGATAGAAACCTAACTGACGAGCTCATGTATTCACGGCCTTGTAAGTTTTAGGACAACTAACGTTGTAGCATGTATGCCCAGGAACTTTACAATCTACACAGAAAGGACTCTTCTTGCAGGGAGAGTCAGAGCTCGACTTGTGGTCACTGGCACCGCATTTAGAGCAGATAGGATTGTTTAAACAATTCGCAGCTACGTGGCCTATCACATGGCAATTAAAACAGTGACGGGGCATGAAAACAAATTCTTGAACCAGTAGTCTCTCATATCTTATTTTCAGAGAGTCCCTTAAAAATTGATCTCGGTCAGCACGAGTTCGGAAATAAACTTTGAACGCACGAGACTTTCCGCATCGTCCAGTTTTGCTACACTTTGGGATTAAGTCTTTAAGTGTTGTGTCCTTTAAATCCCCTGGAACTTGCTTCAGAACGGCAACGAAGAGTGGTTCTTTGATAGAGAGATTCAGACTGGGATTCAGACGTTTTACAGTATCGGCTATTTGATTCGCAGCTTTCTTTGACGAGACGACAAGCTTCCATTCATCTTTTTGACGCCTGAGTTCACATATATCACCACCAGAAGTAAGGCATAGATTGTCTATATACGTATTACGCTCAGATGGATCTTTCAGGTCTTTTGGTGGATTTTTCAGAATCACTGCAAATAAAGGCTTGGGGGTCGGCACTTACTGAGGGATGAGTGACGTTCGTAATAAAACCATCAAGTTTTCTGGACAGTTCATTAACTTTTGACACAGCTGTAGAATTGACAACTTCACCAACAGTCGGAACCTGGGTTTAAAATCACGAATTTTGGGATACTAGCATTTTGCTTAGCCTGTGAGACCAGGTTCTTACACATATCAAAAATTTTCTCTTCATATCTAGTATGAATCACAGCTCGCGATGTGACGCTTAACTCTCTGTATAAAATCTTTTTTGCCTTTATAATTTGATCGTGATCTTAAAACGCAACAGCTACCTTCTGAATTGTCTCTTGTTTGACCTCATCAGTCAAAGACCAACTCAGGAAATTCAAGACAGGGCTCGGAATCACCTTTTCCGTCATAGCGCACAATTTACCTTGCAATCACAAATAGTTCAAAGCACAATCCATAAATCGTATCCAATGAAGCAGGCAGTGACGTGACCTTGCCCTTATCTATGTGCCCCTCCCCCTTCCTTGGATTTATTTTTACAGGAACTCGTGATTACGTGCATTCTAATGTTAGAGCGTTACTCGTCAACTGACAGAAAAGCAGGCTTATATTTTCGTCACAAAAAAACTCTAATAGGAGCTTGCATTTTTTGAACATTTTTGTTATTTTTTAATGAATAGAAATTAATGGTATTTTTGGAGACCTTGTAGAATGATGAATGAGACACGATTATTAATGTTACTTATTGGCAAAAACTAATTAAGACAACAGAGATATGGTCAATTTTCAAATAAGTTGCCCTTTCAGTCCATATTCACCATAATTTTCACTAGTTGATCTTATAAGTCAGCTTAATATTCTATTGCATATTCGGGCTGAACCTTTTTTTGTAGCTTATCTCATTCCCCCCTCCCTTATACTTCCTATTACCCTTTTTTACTTGCAATGTAAAATTGGTTAATATGTTTCTCGTTGGTCTATCTCCGTGATTCCCAACATAGGGCGCAGGCCCCACCAGCAGGACATGGCAATATTTTGGTGGGTAATGGGCCGGACGTACAACCTTTGGATGACTATACTTTAGAGCCTTAGTTTCTAAAAAAAATTATGAGAATGACGTCACATTCAAATGCATTTAAAAGAGCAAAAACATATATGATAGTATTGCAATGACGTTACACATTGTGTACAATCTTGTACACAATGAAATGTGTATACAACAAGAAATGTGTTTGAAAAAAATACAACACATTTCTTGCGGATGTTACATTCATATCCATTTAAAGGGCAAAAAAGATACATGATAGTATTGTAATGACGTTATACATCGTATAAAAGGTGTTGCATTCAGACAATATTTTTCATTTAGTATAAAATATACCTAGAGGCCGATTCAAAATAAATACCGAGTCTTTTTAAGCTTCCTCAAAATAAATACCGAGTTAAAGGCTTTTTAAGCTTCCTTCAGGTGCTTACACGTAAAATTTTGAATAATAAAATTTGACATCAGGTGGGGCATCAGGAATTTAGAAAGGCGTGAGTGGGGCATTGCCCAAAATCGGTTGGGAAAAACCGTCGTATATTAATGTATCGGTGAATGGTCGTATTTACTGGTGCAGGGGTGTGTTTACTTTATGGTGGGGGGGGGGATCAATAATAGGGATACTAATATAGACTGAAATATTGGACTACCTCTATCTCAAGCAGTGCATAGAATAATTTTATTAGGAAATCTTAAATTTCATTTGCAAGTTTTCTTGGCTGGACCGAAGAGTATGGGTAACAGTAGTAGAAGGAGTGCCAGCGCTGTACGTACAGAATTACAGCCAATCAGAGGCCTACAATCCCTGTACGTACAAGGCCACATCCTCTTTCTAGGACAATCAGGGACTTAAAAATACTAACGGGAAAGTGATGTAGTGAATATAAGGAAGGATTTTCAGTATAGTCGATATTAGTATGAGAATAGAATTCAAAGAGTGTGAACAGTTTGACTTTACTCATATATTTATTCATTGAGATATATTTGCAATAATGAGTGGAATGTTTACCATATTAGAAGCTGATAGTGGAGTTGGTAGGAGTAGCAATGGTACAAGAGCACTAAACATTGCGGTGGAAATCGCGAGAGGATCACGGCTTCGTCTTGAATGGGATGAAGTATATGCAAGATACGTGCTATCATTGAGCAAATTCAAAATGGAGGACCTTAGATCCTATTGTCTGCCCTCGGACTTCCTTAGAAAAATTCGAAGTGCCAACAATACCCTAATCATTGTTAATAGCAGTCCGTCGACTGTGAATACCGGCCATTGGTTGTGCATCTTTCAAACAATGAAGACGATTGAATTTTTTGATCCTCTCCGCCTACCCTATACATTCTACACTCCATACATTAGCAACTATATTTAGAGCAGTGAGAAAACTATTATTCAAAATCGGAAGAGAGTGCAGGATCTGACGACTAAAAGTTGCGGTTTCCATGTGCTACTATATTTCATGTTCAATTGTCGCGGCTATACTTACAAGCAGTTTCTCAACATTTACGTAGACAATCCACGTCTGAACGACTTTATGGTGGAAAATATCCTCTCAGACCTGTAAAATATTGATTTTAGTGCCCCACGAATAATGCGCTTAAAAAATGTATACGAATTTGTTTATTAATAAAGAAAAATATATATACAACAATGTTTTTATTCTTCAATTTAGATTTCTTCTTCTTCGGTGTATAGGCAACTGTCGAGAACCACTAATGCTGGTAGATCATTTGAATCCACTCTATATTGATCTTGATTGGCTGCAAAGTTGGGGTCACATTTTCTACAGTACAATGTAACTTCACTCTTGTCGTGTCCCTATGTATAGTCAATGATACTATTTGCATTCTTATTGTGAAATTCACGTGTTTCAATTTGTCTATTTGAAGCAATAAAACATACAGTGGTTTCAAATGGTGAATCACATTCGGTAACTGCCAAATAAAAATCACTAGGTTTATAGTCATAATAGGCAGTGTTGTCACAACGATGACGTAGAAACCAAATTATCTTGTTACCCCAACAGTTGAATCGTAGACCTGATTCTTCCACCCAAAATAATTTAAAACCACGACGATACCAATCTCGTAGAAATAATTTAGGGTTCTTTCTAATCATACCAGGATAAGTATGTTCCCACTGATCACATTTGTTATAGTGGCAATTGGAGCATAGTTGCGCTCTAGGGTGAGAGTCAAAAATCTCTTCAAGACATGAATTACATCCTATAATTTGTACTGTGCATATCCTCTATGTAATTTACATGGATTCTGCACTTTTCATTATATTCATCAATAACTGTACAATTCTTACATGATGACCAACTGCCAAGGGTGTACATACATAGTGGACATGTATAGAAAAGTTTTTGGTTTCCGGTGTCAACTCTCTCACAGCTAAAAAGAAACTGATCCAAGTTTGATAAATTCAGAGGGGGATGAGAGAGGAGTAACTTTGTGACGTTGCATAACCCCTTTCGAAGGGGGAGCCATCTAAATAAAATATAAGGCAATGTTATTAAAAGTATATCCATGATATTACCCTCCTTTGTTTCAATTAATATGTCAATAAATTGAGTAAAAGCATTTGAGCCATGTCATAAAAGCTTCATACAATAGTCCAACGGGGGAGAATCCTTCCCTATTATATTGTCAAGTGTTCCCTGAGAAAATATCTTCTGTTGAAGAGATAACTCAAGAAAATCGTCATCCAAAATCAAAGGTTTTTCCGTAATCACAAGATTCAACCTAATTCTATCTTTCTCAATTTTATCCATTTTTAATCCTAACACTCTCACTGCTGACTCTAGACTAACCACGATTCGTTCTACTTCAAGAATATTCGATAACCTATGAAAATCTAACAAAAAGAAAGGGAATGTTTTCGACTTCGAAACAATTTTATTGTGCGTGATCATACAACAGTAATATATTACACATATACAATTACCGATATAAATTATTGTCCTCTATATGCTTCACTATTAGTGGAGGAAAAATACGGTTTGACCTCGGGGAAATTGCAACAGAATATTTTTTCACACCAAAATGTTCAGAAAAATCAGCTTAATCACACAAAAAAAATCCCCCCGAATCCCCCTAGCTCAATTACCCGAAATCCCCCTTGAAGGGGGAAAATAAGGGGGGGGGGAATCAGAATTTCTATTTGGACGTATTTTTGGGTTTAAGTGGTCGTTTTCTATCAAATTAAGCATGAAGAATCCGAATCCGACGTGAGAAATCACGTTTTCCGTACCCCAGTATCAATTTTCACCTTCACGAAACGGGGGGGGGGGGGTAAAGTACCCAGATCAATATTTGCCGGAGTCCTGCGGCTAAAGGATAATTTTATATCAAAAAAAGTACCGTATTTCCAAAAATGAGGTCAAAAATTAGTTTTTTTTTACTATTTACCTCATTTCCACCTTTAAGGGGCCTGTAATATGAGGGGTTTCTGAGTATAATATCTTGAAAAACCAATTCTTTAATCGAGGTCAAAACTTCAGATCAATCAGTTACAAAAACAAACGTTTAGAGCTCAGGTAAATTAATCACAAAAATATTTTGATTTTAAAGCACAGCTTAAAGCTAATTCTTCTTCCTGCTCGTCTTCGTTATCGTCCTCATCCTGTCTTGCTGCACCGTTAGTGCATAACGCCCCTTTACATTCCCCTCAGGCAAAGCTGCAGGGCAAACCGTTCCGACGGCAGGTGCATCTGAGCGACTCGCACCCGCCGGTGCACTGGCACCAAACCATCTTCAGTAGGCTCTCCGGTGCTGGTAAAGCATCTGTCATAATGGGAAGATACATATTCCGTGACGAAGAGAGGCGCCAACCCCACTATTCAGGCTTGCCACTGCCAACCCCACACGTGTCTTGCCACTTCATTATTTGAAAATAGCACCTGCAAAAGGGATACTTTGTGATAGCCAAAGTCGGTTGAAGCCGTTCTGCTCGAACAAAAGTATTTGTACTTGCAACCCGGATTGTGAATGCTTCCACCCAGACCTCCTTCAGGGTCTTCTCATTGCTTTTCCCTTTGCATATGCGGAGCACAGCCTTCTTTCCAGCTTCGACACTCTTCTGGTGTTTGGATCTTGGTGTCGTAAAGATCTTGCAAGCATCCTTAAAAACCCCATCTTTATGTGACAAGGAAACCACTGCTGGTTTCCCTACGCCGTGAAGTCTAAATGCTGAATCGCAGCCAGACATTGCTTCGCAAACGAGTAGATTTTCTGCTGCTTCGGTTCCTAGTTTGTTCTTGATCCTTTTTATGTCGTACACTGATCCATTATTTTCATGTTTGTCTGTCTGTATAAAGATATCACATGCATCAAGCTTGGCATGGTACAGCAGAAGGACTAATAGGTCGGTATCATTCCCAATAAAAGTGGTCGATGAAGTTTCAGCGCAACTCACTTAAGTTTGTACAACTAACGCATCGGCATCATCCTGAGCATGAAGAACTTTGCATCCTAAGTTTACCAGCCTTTCAGCAAGTAGGTCAATGAAACGCTTTTTATTTTTGGGATTTCTCTGTAATTCATCCTTACTTTTGGTGATGCTCATGTTAGGAGATAATTCAAGCGTGGCACACGAAAAACCTGTGGTTCTCTTTAACTGTGTGCAATTTTTGGTCGTCAGTATATCAGTGTAAGAGTCAAAAACTACCACTGTCTGGCCAAGATGTCTTGTGACATAATCTACGTAAGATCATGTCACCTCAGAATATGTGGATACGGCAGTCCACGGGATTTTATAGACTAGCCAGCCACTGTCCAAAACTCTCTGGGAGGATGACAGTGTCATTCGACCCTTAAGTCCCTCAGTTTTCATCGGTGCATTTGTTAGAGAGGCTTTGTCGGCTGTCCTCATCACCTCGAACGAACTAAAGAGCGATGGTGGAAAAGTACAGAGCTCGAACGACAGAACCTCATTCAAGTCAGAACCATTGTTGCTAGCCACTCCAGCTAGGCGTTGAAAGATTAGAGCGGGGTCGACCATTACCCTCTCGCTATTTATCACCACAGATGACTTCTCAGCCATATTTACAGCTTTCTCCTTTCTCCTGAAAACATATTTGTCAATGTCTTTCGCTTCCATATCCTTCAGAATCGTTTCTCCCACAGATTTGGCATCGTCTGTGTTTACAGATGATGAAGCACGGACAACAGTAACCACGTTCAACAGCAGTGATTCCTGCCTGAAGGGTTATAGGGGCTCAATGTGTCGAACTATCTTTTCGATGTCCGCCATGTCTCTAGCTCTCCTCGAAGATATCCCTTCTGCATGATTTTCAATAGTCAACTCCACGAGGCCAGTCAGTTTCTGCATGCGTTCGTTAACTAGAACCAAAGTAGGCATAGCAGATGCCCAAATTGTCTGCTGTAATTCAGTCATGCCTCTATCTCTCGTCAGGCCTCCACTCGTGTTCATACTTCTCACTAACGTCTGTTCGATCACCAAATCAGGAGAAAGTGCTGCCCAGTAGTTGTCAGTTCTTCGGATGAACAGGTATTCCTGAACGTTCTGTACTGCCCTGGATTGTCTTTCCTCAACTGAACCATCGACTGCACTAACAGCAATGTAGACGTCGTGTAAAGTTTGTGGCCGGAAGCAGAAAAGTAAGGAAGCAATTCCAACAACGACTGTAGATAAAGCTCAAGGTTGCCACTTCGTTCACCTCTCAGGTTCTTTCTCAGGATTCCAAGTAGGTCCATATACTGAAACCAAAGACAGGCAGTTCTGGACTCGGATAATCATTCTTTTGCACTTTGAACTATTTCATAGATAAGCTCTGCTGCTTCCGATACCTGCACTTTTTCGATATCATCTCCTTCAAGGAGAGACTCGTACGCCGTTTCGCTCTGGTAGCATGCCATTGCCATCAAACGCTCTGTTTCCAGCTCTGATGATAAAAGGTTCACATAAAGGGCTACCTCCAAGAGACCATGGCCTCTCACTGCACGAGATTCAGGTTTGCCTTGTAACATACTACGCCCAGTATTAGGTGCGTATACTTGAATTATGATTTCCAAAAGTCCCGAGTCAGCTATAAGGAAGCCAATGGCTCCTAGGAAACTCATGCGTGTCTGAAATTCACCTAGAACAACAAGAACATTTCTTAAAGCACTTTTGGCAGGATCTGCATCGACGATACACTTCGCCTTCCAGTAAAGCGGTGGGTCAAAGATAATGACAAGAGTTTTTTCCAGCTCGATTAGCGCGCTCGTTAGCAGGTATAAGTGTAGAATAAACACAGGAGATATCGCTTGGGTTGTGGTTAATCCTTGGCAAAAAACGAATTTTGGAGTCCCGGATGAGGTAGCTTTTGGTGTATTGACCATATAAAGGCGGACCAGCTCATGTATGAGATTTGAAAAAGCCAGAGATGCGCCAGAGCGTTTCAACCTCCATTCATTGTCATAAGTGTCACCATTTTTTGTCAAGCAAACAAAAGTCCTTGGTTGCGACTTGGCGGGTTTTTGGTAAGTGTAGAATGGCATGGTGCCGATTGACTTCATCTCATCTCCACTTACTTCTTTTATTGGCACTGAAAGCTCCGTTGCCGGAAACTCAGGTGTAGACACTTCAATAAGACCCATTCCATGAAAGGTATTCAGGCCGTCGATAGTAACAATATCATAATTGACGTTGTCTCCTACATACTGAAAAAAAAATGTGCTTTCTCTTTGGACTCTTCCAACAACGTTTGATATACTGCTCCACATCTCTCAAATCTTTTTACCTCTGAGTACGAAGAGCAGAAGCCGAGATTGTGCAGTTTGTCAATTAAAAATCGCAGATCCCAGTTTATTCTTTTGTCTTTTTTTTGCGGAAGTAAGAAAAAAAAACGGTACAAACATTGTATATAGCCTCGAACACGCCAGTCTTCTATCAAGTACTATGGTAGATGTCTTCACTGACTATAAAGAATGACACTAAGGAATGGAATCCGCAAACTGAGGGGGAGTGGAAGGGGATTCTGGAATACTAGTTTGAAATTAAACTGTTCGAGACTAGTATTCTAAGGTGCCATTCCTAGCTTGATAGGAAATGGTGAATCAACCGACAAATGATTAAAATAACTAGTTCATGTTGGTGAACTTTCACAGCCGTTTTAGGTAAGATGAGGTACTTGACCACGTAAAATCAAGTTTTTAACTTCATTTTGGAATTCGGCGCCATTGATTTCATAGGGAACGACTAAATAATCCAGCAGCCTCATAATTTCAAGTTTTACCCCACCACCATCCGCCCTTTATGGGTGGAAATGGGCATTAGGGTACTGAAAAATTAAAATCTGAATTCATATTTGGATTCAGCATGCTTGATTTGATAGGAAACAACTATTTAAACTCCAAAATATTTATAACCCCAAAAATCGATTTCCCCAAACATTTTCCCCCCTCAAGGGCGAATTTGGGATACTTTTGCAGGGGGATTCGGGGGGATTTTTTTTTTGTATGATTAAGCTGATTTCTCCGAACATTGTGGTGTAAATAAAAAATTCTGTTGCAATTTCCCCGAGGTTTGACCATTTTTTTCCGTATCTTTCCTCCACTATATTGCATTTAAAGCACTTTGAAGTCTATTCACATGTGCTATATCAACTTTTGCAGCGAAGCATAATTGGTCCTCTAATTAAATTTACTCAATGATAACACATCTATTCTGCTATTTTCATATAGCGCCATCTTTGTTGCCATCACTGTTTCTTCTGAATAAGTGAAGTTACATAGTTGCCAAATATTGCATAGCTGCCAAATTTAGACAGCATATTTTGCCCTTTTCGGCGATATAATTCGATCTGCATTTTTCGGAGATAGCCTGTGCAGAAGTGAGCAACAACGAACATTCAAGAGGCCGTACAGTACTAGCGGGATTTTTTATCCTTAAACTGCTGGGATAAGGTGATTCGTGTGTTGCACTTCCCACGGGTCTTATCTACCGCTAAATCTTTAAAGCCTTAATTGCTCTTGGATTGCGTAATAATCATTCCGTAGCAAAATGGCGAGCGTGAAGCTTGTGTTAAATGCTGTACTGAACTTTGTTGAGCGGGCGATGAAGGCTGGAAACCCGATAGACATTATTGTCAAAAGTGCGGTTTCACATTTCTCCGATGCGGATATATTGGAAGCGAAAAAGGTGATTTGGGATGAAGCCGAATATGCGACGAGAGTGACTGCAAGAGACAACAGTTCGGATAATGTCATTGACATAATGAAAGTTTTTAAGATGTGTGACGAAAAAAACATTTCGCTCCCGTGGTTCGTATTACACCAACCTGATGACGTACCGATTATTCCAGGCGAAATAAGTGCAACTTTGACGAGAAAAGTGGGAGAGCTATGCCGAAAGTTCGACAGTTTCGTCGAGTCTGAGTACCAGCTGCGCAATCCCTATCACTCACGCAAGAACAACGGAAAGCATAAACAGACTTACGCCGTAGTTCTCAAGAATCCGCCCCAAGGACTGACTGATCCCGAATCACGGAAAGACTATTTAAATTGACTTTGCGGACAGACAAGCAGTGACATCGTCGAACTGAGGCCTCGTAAGAGTGCTTGGAGCGTTCTCGTGAAAGACAAAGCGACCGCCGATTCCATTGCAGAGGCTATTACCAGTACCGATAATTCCGTTGTCGCGAGAGTAAAAAGCCCCTCTTTCTTCGGGATAATTCGCCACGTCCCTGCTAGTATTTCAGAAGAGGACTTACGCAGTTTAGTGTCGAAATGTGTCGAAGCTTCTGGAATAGGCAAAACCAGGTCATTCAAACTGAAGTTTGATTCGCGTGAAGACCTAGAGAGTGTAATCAAGTCTCCCCCCGTGATTGGGTATGAGCGGCTGCCGATTCATGAATACAAATTTATGCCATTCCAGTGCTACAAGTGTCAATGCTTCGGCCACGCAGCAAAGACATATCCAAATCCGCCAAAGTGCTCCCGTTGCGCTGGGAAACACTCCAGCTCAAAGGACAATCCCTGCCAGAACCCCCTCAAATGTGCTCTATGTGGTTCGGCAAACCATCCCTGTTACAGTTTTAAATGCCCTGAAGCACAGAAAGCGTTAAAACAATGAATAATCTTGAACTTAAACTTGTATCATGGAACATGAATGGTGGAATTCTGGCTAAACTACCTCTGGTTGAGCAATTAGTACAAGAATATGACGTAGTCTGTCTACATGAGCACTTTCTTAAAGCAGAAGGACTTCAGCTTCTTGAGGTCAATGACTGTTTCAGCGTATTCAGTGTTCCTGCAAAGCGTTCTGGCAGAGGTATACCCTCTGGTGGTATTTCAATACTGGTACGCAGAAGTCTTAAACCTTCCGTGTACAAGCAGTCTGAATTCTTCGTCGGTGTCCGAATTGCTGATACAGCCCTATTCTGTGTCTATATGCCCACGGATTCTCGTGACGATGAATCTGATGCAAGATTCAATGTTGCTTGTGGACAGATTTGTGGAGCAGTTGACGGATGTGTTACGCAAAAACTGTCATGCATTATAACCGGAGACATGAACTGTAACCTGTGCGACAACAGCCCGAGAACTCAGGTTCTGGTTGCTGCCTGTGAAAGTCTCCGTGTACTTGAAAATGACCTGGACTACACGTATGTACATAACTCTGGCTCTGTATCCTCCCTTGACTCAATGCTGTGCTCTGCAGATGTGAAGACAAACGGAAAATGTAGGGTAAAATTAAGCATCTGTGCTTCCGACCACCTACCCATCTCGAATGTGTTCTGTGTCACTAATAAACCTATTCAGCCCGATGAATGTCACCGTAAATGGGTGGTAAAATCTGAGTGGGGAAAAGCCGACTCTGCGCTTTTCAAGTCCGTGTATGATAATATACTTGAAAAGACAAAGGTCCCATTTCAACTGCTTCAACAAGGTTTGCCCGTTCCCGATAATGAGAAGCAGATACTCCTGAAAAATTACTGTGCAGAAATTACACATGCCCTAAACTGTGCCGAAAAGGCTGCAGTTCCGACACGAAAAGTTCGAATCGGAAGTGAAAATCCACAGTGGTCTCAGAATGTACAGTTGTCCGAGTCTTGTAGTCGATCTAAATTCTGGTATACACTATGGAACGAGTGCGGGCGCCCTCGTCAAGATGTCTTGAATGATATCAGGCTATATACTAAGCGAATGTTCGCCAAGACCCTTGCTAAACACCGAACCGACTTAATGGACCAGAATTGCAAAGTGTTTGAAGGTGACCCAAATGCAGTCTGGAAGTATATTAAAAAGAAAAGGAATCCGAAATCTCGCAAAGAAGAAATTTCGCCAAGTGAAAGTGATTGGAATAAATATTTCACCGACGAATTCTCACCGCCGAACAAGGCTCTCGAGGAAGAGTTCGAAAAAGAGCTCGACTCCCTCCTAGCGTCAAATGAACGAAGTGTCGGGTTCGTTGTGACTGTCTCTAGTATCCGTCATATGCTATCTAAACTGAAAAAGAAGTATTCTCGAGGTGATGATAATATTTGTGGAATGCATCTGGCTATTGGGGGTGACAGTGTGTTAAATCACGTTGCTCTTATGTACCAGATGATCTTTAACTGCGGTCTTGTCCCCGATCTTTTCTGTGTTGGCGTCGTTACACCAGGTCCCAAAAAAAGGAATGATACCAGGAACTGTTCATCATACCGCCCCATAACTGTTGCGCCAGTATTCTGCAAACTCATGGAAATGCTTGTTTTTGGTGACCTAAGTGAAGTTTGTTATACTCCCGATTCGCAATTCGGGTTTAAGAGTGGTACTAGTCGCGAGCATGCTCATTCGTTGATAGCTAATCTTTTGCTCAGTGCTCACGATAATAATGATACACTTGTTCTAGCAAGCCCCGTTGTGCGTAGAGCATTCGACTCCGGTATCCACGTACAAATACTTAGTTCTGCTTGTAAACGCGGAGCTGACCGTTCGGTTGTCGTTGCATGGAGGAGCATTTATAGGAGACTGAGAGTGAAGATTAAAGTCCCCACTCATCGTGGTATGGTGGTATCCACCGTAGTTATACCTGTCCATAAAGGTATCCGGCAAGGCTCCATTACTTCCCCTCCTCTATACAACAACAGTATTATCGTCCCTCAAGAATCTGCCAAAACGTGCTGCATGTATCTAGGTATAGACGTGTCGCTCATCAATTACGCTGATGATATGCTTAACGCACGTAGGTCTGTTTCAAGGGTTGAGGATAACTACAATATATTGAGTGATGAATATGCTAAGATTGGGCTAGCTTTTAACGCTGCCAAAAGTGAAATAGTTGTTTTTCGTCGCAACGCGAAAGATTCGACCCCGATTAGCGTGCTCCTAGGTGATACTGCGGTGAGCTCAAAGCCATCTATCACTTACCTTGGACTGCCGATCGCTTCAGATCTGCGGTCTACTCGTGAAGCACTGGTTGAGCATTTTTCAGAAAAGGCACGCAAAGCATACGGACTACTCCTACCCTGCAAACGTATGTATAACCACCATATACTCGGAAGGCTTTATTCTGTGTTCGTTATCCCGCATGTTCTGTCACTCTTGCCATTTTGGTCTCTTTTCATCGAAACAGATAAGCACTCAGTCTGTTAGGGTTAATATAAATATGCAAAATATATGTTAAGTGTTGCGCCCGGGAAGGGAAAATAAAGAGTTTCGAAAAATTACAGCGTTGCGGACCCGACTACAGCAGCTACTGAGCGAATCGTCCGATTTCGGCGGTCGCTCAATCCAGATCATTATATGTACCGAGCTATCGTAGGATAGTTTGATTACGAGTTTAGTATGCTGTATATAGATTGTTATTGAAGTCTTGTTGTTTCTCTTATTGCGTTTTATTTTTCTCTTTTTTTTTTCTTTTTTTCATTACTCCGTTGTGTAACCTTGTGTTATTTATGATGGGAAATAAAAACCATTCATTCATTGCTGCTGCTGCCAACTCCACTATCAAATTCTAATAGTGTAAACATTCTACTCATTATTGCAAATATATCTCAATGAATAAATAAACGAGTAAAGTCAAACTGTTCTCACTCCTTGAATTCTATTCTCACACTAATATGAACTATACTGAAAATCTTTCCTTATATTCACTACATAACTTTCCCGTTATTATTTCTAAGTCCCTGATTGGCTTAGAAAGAGGATGTGGTCTTGTACGTACAGGGATTATAGGCCTCTGATTGGCTGTAATCTTGTACGTACAGCGCTGGCACTCCTTCTACTACTGGTAACTTCTATAAATTACCCATACTCTTTGGGTTGGACCAAAAAACATAAACGTGCGGGGGGGGGGGATGAAAGAAAAGAATATAACAGTAAATGGATTTTTTTTGTTTACTAGAAAGAAAAAAGGACAGAACGGCTTGATTTATTAAGATCCATAACCATGCTGTTGAATAAGGATATACCCTTATATATTTATTCACAACGAAACAAAAACAGTCAAACCGACACATTATACAGAGAACAGTTGAAGGTCGACAAAGTTGTGATTAGTTAGTGAAATTTTTTGACAAAGGCAGTATATGGCACACCTACACAAAATTATTTTCTTGGAAAATTTATATTTTAGCAAGAGGAAAATTGGGAGAGAGAAAGAATTGCTTTCTTTTTTTACATCAGTAAAATCGTACACTTGAATGAGGGCAGACCCATGGGCGCCCACAGGCTGAATTTTAAGGGAAGGGACCTTTCCTGGTCTAATCGGCACTTCCAATGCTGTATAATAGAAATATAAAAACAAAATATCATAGGCAGCATGATAGTGCTGGGCATAATATATTATCTATTTTTACTTTGTTTAGATCAGGGTACTTCCTAAAGGAAGAAATGTCATAGAAACTTCAAAAAGGGTCCATGGAAGGCAGCCAGCCCCCCCCCTCCTCCACGGCAATCATTTCCCCAAACACACCCAATCAAAACTTTGATATAACCATCTTATTCTGCGTAATTTAAAGGTCCGAAAATTATGAATTTAAGGATGACACCCCCCTCCTACAACCATCAGAGCAAGGGTTGTAAGTTATGCCCTGGGGGGATATAAGGTTGTGCATAGAAAGGGAGGTCGTATAAACCTCGGAGGGGGTTCATTTTATTAATAATCAGAAGTTCTACTGGCCTTATTAACAGTAAAAAGTGATTGGAGGTCATCCAGACCCCCCCCCCCCTACACCAATCAATTCCCCAAACACATCCGATAAGAATTTTTGAGATACCAATTTTGTTCAACGTAGTTGAAAGGTCCAGAAATTATGTCTTTGAGGATGACCCCCCCCCCCCGTAGCCCTCAGGGCAAGGGTTGTAATATACGCCGTAGGACATATAAGGTTTTTATAGAAATGGCGGTCGTATAAACTTTGGAGAGGGCTCATTGGATTGGTAATGAGAAGTTATAGTGCTCTTTTTAATAGTAAAAGTGATCAGAGGGCACATACCCCTCCCCCCACACACAAGCACACACACACACGTCGTATTTTCCCGAAACACATCTGATAGTAATTTTAAGATGGCCATCTTTTGTCGTAGAAACTTCGAAAAGAGTTTATTCGGTTGGAAATTGAAGGGTGCCCTCTTTAATAGTAAAAAGCGATTGGAGGGCAACCATTCCCCCACGCCCATCATTACCCCAAACACTTCCAATCAAAATTTCGAGATAGTTATTTGTTTGAAGTAGTTTAAAAGTCCAAAAATTATGTTCCCCCCTCCACAGTCCTTAGGGCAAGGGTTGTAAGTTATGCCCCGAGGGCATATAGGGTTTTTACGGAAACGGTGGTCGTATAAACTTCCAAGGGGCTCATTGGATTGGAAATCGGAAGTTTAAGTGCCATTTTTAAGAGTAAAATTTATCGGAAGGCAGCTATACCCCCCCCCCCCATCATATTTTCCCAAATGTGTCCGATAGAAATTTTGAGATAGCCATGTGTTCAAAATAGTGTAAAAATCATATAAGACAGCATTTGGGGTTGACGCAACCCCCCAGAGTATGTAGGGGTAGGGGTGGTCTTGTGAACTTTAGAGGAGACCCATTTGATTAGAAATGTATCGTTCTAGTTCAATTTTAAGAGTCAAACATGATGGAGAGAAAATAGCCCCCACCTCCCTGATATCCTCTTTTTCCTATTTCCCCAAACACATTCGATCAAAATTGTGAGATAGCCATTTTGTAACCAATAGTCCAAAGAGAATATAACAATGTCTTCAGTAATCAAATATAAGAAATATTTAAGCGGAAGTTGAACTAAATCAAAACAAACTATGAGCATGTGGACTTTCAAAAAGGTGACAAAGCAATATCTCAAAAACAACTGATATTATTAAGCTACTACAACTACTACTAACGACTCACCGCAGCACCAAGCCGCCCGAGGCCAACACAGCTACGCACGCTCCTCCTCCATCCCAATCTATTCAAAGCCTCCCTTTTTATACCATTCCACGAAGTTCCCACTTCCTTTAAATCTTTATTTATGACATCCTCCCACCCCAGACGAGGACGGCCGGTTTTCCGTTTAGCCCTAGAGGGTTGGCCGAAAAGAACAATTTTCGGCAATCTGTCATTCTTCATCCCAACAACGTGCCCTAGTCATCTCAACCTTTCTTTCATTATAGCCCTAGAGAGCGGTATTGAACCACATTTTTCGTATAGCCTATCGTTTGAAATACGGTCAGTCAGCCGAGTACCCAGAACAATCCTCAAGCATTTTCTCTGGAAAATATCTAGCAAATCTTCATCGGCTTTTCGGAGCGCCCATGCTTCACAGCCATATTTGACCTCTGTCATCAATGTAGCTTCTAATATTCTAATCTTGGTTCGCGGACTTATCTTCCTCTTCTTCCAAACTTTTTTTTTAACTGTGAAAAAACTCCCTGAGCCTTGGCTATTCTACTTTTGACATCTTCACTGCTCCAACCGTCTTTACTAATAATACTACCAAGGTAAGTGAATATGTCCACCTGATCAATCTTTTCATTACTCAGCTTCACCTTTTCATCTTCACTTATTCCTAGCCTTAGTGACTTAGTCTTCTTAACATTAGCCAGAAGGCACTATGTGTATACTTTTAATGCTACCACGACAGTTACTGTAACTAATGACACTAAGAATATCAAGATGGAACTTTTAGGAGGCGTTTAGGGGGAGTTCCAAATAAGCAAAAAACAGTATGCATTCAGGTTTTCAAAAAGGCCTATAAGAAATATCATAGGCAGCACCACTCTTTAATAGCTAGAAATATCATCCAAACATTTAAAGAAGCTAATTCGATTCAAAATTAAAAGTCATCGTGTCCTTTCTAAGGGTAAAAAGAAGTTGAAGGGCAATCAGCCCGTCGCTCAAGCCGATTTATTTCCCAAACGCATCCAGTCAAAATTTTGAGACAAGTATTTTGTTCAGCATAGTAGAACGGTCCAGCAAGTATGCCTTTAGGGATTGGGCATGTAGACCCCCCCACAATTATGCAATAGGCCCATTATGCTATGTAAATATATGCTACTTTAAAACTAAATCAAAAGGCATTGCGTTTGCGGTTGCCAATAAGACACTTCAGCAATATATCGAGAACGACTGGGGGTATTAAGTTGAAGCTTTCGGGGCTACTACCACTACTTCTGTTCTTACAATTTAAATAAATAAATAGAGTGTAAGTGTATCCAGGTTTTCAAAGACCATAAATAAAATCTTTTGGGAAGGGTATTAAGTTTTTTTTTCAAGTAACTTGAGGAGGTAAAAATTAAATTAAAAATACTATTTATGTCAGGATAAAGAACTGTTGAAAAATTTTCTCCCAACATAAAAATAGCAAGCCAAACTATAGATTCTTATAGAAAAAAAAAACAAAAAAATATAATTTTTTTTCATGGAAATGACAATGTGAATAAAAAACAAACAGAAATTAATTAAAAAAACTTTGCCCCAAACAAGTTTTGCAAGTAAAAGTAAAGAGCTCAATCAAGCCAAAATGGACTGAAATAAAGTCAAATAATCATCCAAGCTTAAAACTACCACAAATCACTATCAATAAATAAATGAAACCCAAAACGAAGAGAAATTAGACTAAATAGCCAAGTCAAACTCGAAACAAGCAAAATTTACCATTAGTTGGGCTGATAACCCCCATACCGTCTCAAGACCAGAACATAATTTGCGCATTACTAAAACAAAATACGTTCAATTTTTTTTTTTTTTACTTAAATAAATACAAAAAATTTAAGACTGTAAGGAATAAATATCCGTATAGGCATATTAAACTGACAATCCACGGTCATTTTTTTTTCAGTAAAGATTAACTTATGTTCTGGTCTTGAGAAGGAATGGGGGTTGTCATTCCGTTTATTGTAATTTCTGTTCGCTTTGAGTTTCATTTATTTGTTGGTAGTAATTTGTGGTAGTTTTACGTTTGGAAGATTATTTGACTTTATTTCTGCCCATTTTTGGCTTAATGGAGCTCTTTTTCAGTACCAATTCAGTCTCTGAACTGGAAAGAACTAGTTTTTTGAAGCCAATCGGATTTACTTTTATGTTTTGTTATATTGCGCAATTGCGATTGAGTTCATCCCAATAAATCAGCTGTTTATTGTATTGATAGCTGATAACTTGGATTTTTGGATTGTTATTGACTATATTTGATTAGTTTATCTTATTTCGAAGGACTATTTTAGTGTAAAATTGGCAGTTTTAAGGCCTGTGCGTTAACCGACTTCACACAGGTTGGATTTGAAATCCACTCGGATGCATTAGTGAGGCTCGGCCCTCACTTAAAGATAAGTCTTTTTGTCTTGTTTATCGGCTCATTTCAAACAGATTTTTCATAATTATGCAGCGTTTTGAGCAGTTTGATGTTGCGCTGGCTAAATTCAAGAACTACCCCCTTTGGCCAGTAAGAGTTATTCAGAATGGAAAGGACTCAAAAGGGAAGCCTACGTACCTCGTTTTTTGCTACGAAGTCACGATGAATTCAGGCTCATTGATGTGAATCTTCAAAAATACGACCCTAAAACGACTGATTCTTCCTCACCTGCTGTTAAAAAAGTATTTGCCGAGCTTGCAAATACTCCTGAAATTTATCAGGTTCTTTCAAAGACATTTTTAGCCCTGAAAGCTAGAGGTAAAGTAGGGTCCACCTTGGTTTCTTCCAGCGTTGCCCCAATTTATGAGCAATTAGTTGCAATTAGAAGCCCAGCTAGAGAAGACAAAAAGTGATTTGCTTGAAAATATAACTCGGAAAGGGACTGAAATATTTAATGATGCAAGGTCAACGAAAGACCCTGCTTAGCTAATAATCAGCCAGGTTTATGAAGCAATCACACTCGAGTTTAATCCGAAGTTTGCAGAAATTGAGCAGGCCTTAAAAGGTCTGAGAACTCAAATTGAGAACCTCGAGGACAGAATATTTCAATTTGAAACAAAGCTGAATGATTTTTATCAGGAGTTCCTACTCGACAGGCTTGTATTTCATGGGGTCAAACAGTTACCCAGTGTGGAAAGCCGCAAGGTAATCCTTCAAATTCTGAACTGCAAAATGTCTCTGACTGAACTGTCGCCTTCTGATCTGATCAATGTGTACCGTCTTCGCCTGAATAAACAGGCCCTACAGACTGAAGAAAGTTCTACTAGAGTTGCTGCGGTCATTGTTAAATTTTCAAGCAAAGATGTAGCCCGAAGAGTGTTTAAAGCAAAAACTAGACTTGCATCTACTGGTATTTTTATATCGGAATCTCTAACAAAGCGTCGCCGGGACATTTTGAATGCGGCTAAAGACATTTACGGTCCGCGTAATGCGTGGTCAGATCAGGTTCAGATATTGGCAAAGCCTAGTGCAGGGTCAGCAATAAAGAAAATAGGGTCTATTGCTGATTGCATTTAGTATTAGAAGTTATGTTTTGTTTGTTTGTTTTCGTTTTTTTTTTGTTTTTTTTTTATATAAGCTGTTTTTTGTGTGTGTGCGTTTTCTTTTTTTTTAGGTATGTTTAGTATCTTGCAGTAGTGCAGTATTAGTATGATTGTTGTGCTTTATTTACTTATTTTTATTTTTTGTTTTTATTTATAGCCTCTTTGTTATTTTTTATTTGTTTTATTCTGTGTGTTTTGCAATGCAGGTTTGATACATAATCTCCGTAAGTTATATGAATTTTTCTAACTCAGGCTCTGGGGATTTTTACTCCCTTGATGGGCGTTTACTTCAATTACAAAGAAACCCCTTAGATGTTTTGAATTAATAATTCTATTGGTCAATTTAAAAGAAATTCCCTAAATATTTCCCAATCAATTAATAGTAGGTATATTTCTGATTTAAAGTGAGCTACTAGACGAGGTAATCATTTTTCGGTCCCTCAGCTCATTATTCAGGATTTATGCTCATGGATTTATCAGTTGAAGGAGATAGTGTTTTGCGATCGACCCAATGTTATCGGATTATGTGAACCTTTTCTGAATTTTAGCAATGAAATTCTTTTAGATATACCCGGTTACAAAATGGAGCGACTAAATTGCAGAAGGATGGCAAAGGGTGGATTAGTAATGTACGAGGCATGTTTTTTGAGTAAGTACCGTTGTGTGATTCCGCCGCCGCAGCGCTACGGTGGGCGTTCTGCATATGCGCGCTGGTTACCTACATCTCTTGCCTACGCACTGAAGCCATTACAGTCTGATTTTTCATTGTATACGTTGTTTACTGAGTGTTTAAGATGCCTCCGACAATCGTGAATCCCGCCGATTGTGAAGTACGGGCTGTTATACGATTTCTTAGCGCTAAAGGCGTAAAACTGATCGATCTTCATTGTGAGATCTGAGAAATTTACGGACAAAACATTATGAGTGACATGGGTGGCCTTCGTCACACCAGAATCAAAACAACAATCCATGGAATGGTGACATTCATCATCACCCAAAAAAGTGAAGTTTGAGCAAACAATTTCTGCCCGGAAAATCATGTGCACAGTAATTTGGGACAAAAAAAGGAGTATTGCTAGTGGATTTTCTGCCTCGTAATGAGACAATCAATGCAGCGTCTTATTGTGAGACATTGAAGTCGTGCAATCCAGAACAAAAGACGTGGCAAGTTGAGTAAGGGTGTCGTTTTGCCGCATGACAATGCCCGTCCACATATGGCTAATCGGACCAAAGAGCTCATCAAACCTTTTCAATGGGAAACTCTGGATCATCCACCATACAGCCCTGATCTGGTGCCCAGCGACTACCATTTTTTCCTGCACTTGAAGAAACACCTGGGTGGTCAGCGCGTTCAAGACGATAACGAACTCAAAACAGTTGTGATACAAATCAGGCGGCAGGATTTGATAAGGAGGGTATTGAAAAACTGGTGCCACGTTATGACAAGTGCCTCAATATTCACATAAATTAATTAGAAAAGTAGATTAAGGTACAGGCTTTCATGTAAAAATAAAATTATTGCAATATCTTTGCACGTCTTTTTTTAATTCCAAAACGGTACTTACTTAAAAAACATGCCTCGTATATTTCCGACATTTTCCCCTATACTGTTCTAAGTGATCTGTCAAGGAATGATGAAGGGATTATTGAATCCCGGTTTTTTGAAATTAATTAAAAAAATAAGGTTTTGATAATTGATGATGTTTATTGATCTCCCAGTGGATCAGTCCATTCTTTTCTTCAGGTCCTTGATGAGGTCTTGTCATTAATAGACAGATGTCCTGTTGAAACTATAATAATAGGATACTTTAATTGGAATTTAACTGGCAAGATGTCTCTTTCTAAAGTAGAGTTTTTATCAAATATATTTGCTGCTGGTGTTTTATCAAGAATCTGTACTCCGACACGTGCAATTGATGCACCAGTGTTTTTAATTAATAACCCTTTCTTGTCTCTTAATTTGTTCCAAAAATATGTTGTAGTGAGTGATATTTCAGACCATTTTCCTGTATTTTCCAATTTTATCCTTGAAAAAACAATGAATAGGGACACTCAAGCATCTGCTTCAGCTTCTTTTAGGTTTGGTTTGAATGAATTGATGCGTCTTAGATCTCATTTAGCTGAGAAAACATGGAATATTTTTGGTGAGGATAATGATTTTTGTTCAAATTATGAGTCATTTTATGAATCAGTAGAGGAGTCTATTTTTGACGTATGTGCTCTGTCTCCCTCTACTTCAAGGTCAAAAATATCCATTCATCTTAAACTACGGATGACCCCTGGTGTTCTAAATAGTTGGAGAAGAAAAAATAATCTTTGGAAAGCTTTTAAGTGAGCAAAGCCATCTGAGTACTGCACGTCATCAGCAATTTAAACTCTGCAGGAATGTTTTCAATTCTTTATGCCAAAAGGCTAAATTCCTTTATTATTCCAAAAAGTTCTCGGAGTGTGAGAAAGATATTCAAAAAGCATGGCAAGTGATCAATTCCATCCTCAAACGTTCTTCTCAGGCTCCTTCTATCCCTCCAAGTCTTGTAGTTGGTGATGTGGTTGTTGAGGGTATTTCATCTGTTCAAGAAGCATTTACATCTTATTTTGGCAATATTGGGAAAACCACTGCTTCTTCAGTCAGGTCTTCACAGTCACAACCAGATTACAAATCTTATCTTGGTCTACATTGTCTCAAATTAATAGTGTTTTATCCTGCTTCTATTATTGAAGTAGCCAGGATTCTAAACTGCTTGAGAGGTTCTTCATCGTCTTGCCCTGTCTGTATTCCAACTATGGTAGTTAAATTCTTTCTTCCTTCAATGATTTCTCCATTGACAAAGCTTATAAATCTTTATTTTGAAAATGGGATTTTCCCCAGTACTCTTAAGCGAGCGAGAGTAACTGTTCTGTATAAATGTAAACCTAAAAATTATCCAGCTAATTATCGTCCTACATCTGTGCTGTCTGTTCTTAGCATATGTCTTGAAAATTTCGTGCTTCCCCGTCTACTAAATTTTCTGGAGACTAGCATATTTTTTCATTAACTTCCGTTTGACGTCCAAGCGAAACATTCTAACGAGGATGCGTGTGTAACTCTTTTAAATTTTCTCCACACCGCGCTTGACTCTGGTTTGATTCCTGCAGCTATATTCCTAGATGTTCGTAAGGCTTTTGACTCTTTAACTCATGAGATTCTGCTGTAGAACTTATCACACAATGGTGCAAGAGGACACACTTACGCTTGGTTTAATTCCTGTTTGTCAGTCAAAACTATCTCCCTAGACTTCGTTTCCCGCTTTTCATCGGAAGTTGAGATTAGTGTTATTTCAAGGTCTATTCTTGGGCCATTTCTGCTTCTGATTTACGTTAATCACCTTATAATTGTGGTTACGAATCAAAAACCTAAACTATGCTGTCGCCTATATCATCTTGATTCTTTCTATGCTAAAAAAAATCCATCGTCTCAGGATGTGGACACTCTCGTTGCTTTTGCTGATGACAGTACCATTGCTTTGCGTAAAATATGTTGCTAAATGAAGTGACATTATTCAGTTCCAGGTTGTAAAAGTGGTTTTATTCAAATCGGAAATAAAAAAAGGCTTCTCTATTAAAAACTTATGTTTGGATAAGACAGCGTTAGAATAAGTCAATAATTTTAATTCAATTTAGTGTGAAAGTGTTTTTTTTTTGTGCTTTTAGATAACAGCGTTCCGCCTGGGAAATTCGACCAGCTGGTCAATTTGCCATTTTCCATAACAGTGGGTGACATACAAATTAGTTGACGAAGATAAATGCTTCTGTTGTTCATGCCCTTATTCTCATAAAAAGTGATATTTTTGAAGCTGGAAAATATTACAATATTTTAGTAATTTGTTCCACTACCATAAATTTATGTTTAAATTCAGCATTTATTAAAAACCACAAAAAGTGGATATATTGATGTCATTACGTTATGCCCCGGAGTCACATCACTGTTGTGCATGCGTTTGAGTTGCATATTTGGCGCATCAAAAACGTATTTGCTTTCACACCAGCCAATATATTCCTACAACAGTATTCAATGTTGAAATGCTGAGCTGAATAGAAAAGTATTTTTTATAAAACGTATAATTTTTCTTGGATATCCTTGACAATGCGTTTGTGACCTCCTTAGAAACTAGACTTTTGAGATTAAATTAAAAAAAAACATCAAAATTTCACATAATGAAAACTATGCCTTTGATCGGTCCCGGGGCTAAAAACTAGACATAAACTTGTTCTCTGATCATTGTTGGATGTCAAAATTGACGCTAGAGTTTGTGATTTTTATCCGAACAACCTCTCTCTCTCGATATCTTACAGTCACTGGCTCGACACGATCGCTAATGAAAAAAGCAAATAAATTCATATACAGAACCATCTTTCTCGGAAAAAAGAGCAAAATTTTGTGTTTTTTGTAAAGAAGGGCTTGAAATCTCTGGTTTGGGGCTCATAAAGACGCTCAATTTGCTGACGCAACCTTTATCAAGACCTCCTCCTCCTTTGGGGTTGTTTTCCCCGTTTTCTGAAACTTGAAAACATTTCTTTCGCTAATAACTTTTGATAGGCTTCTAATTTTTTAAAACCCATTCACTGTTGGAAACCCATGTAGTTACCAAAATTCTGTTTATTTGAGTTCAGGTTTAGCATTGGCATGAGTCACTCTTAACATAAAGTTTGCTACCACGAACCGTTTAATTTATTTTCCAATTTATTTTATGTTTCAAATTTGCTTTTGAGTAATTTTTCGCAAAAAATTCCTTTTTTAGAGTTTTCTCTTATTGGGACTGAAAGACCAAAAGTGACTTTTCATCTTGTAATTTTTCAGTTCTTTAGGAGAGGGATACAACCTCTCCCCAGTCTTTCTACGTCTGTGTTGGTAAGGAAACGAAGAAAACTCTTTATACCACATTTAAAATATTGCTGCAATAAGAGGGGAGCTGGTACCCCCTCAGTATTCATGTTGCACGCTTAATTTAGGGTGTTATTTTCATAGGCCCTATTGATAAGTATTATATTCATAGGTATTTTCATAGTCATATATTCATATACGCATTATATTCATAGGCACATTTTCAAGGCAATATTGACACACACTACGTAAATTATCACTGTAGTATTTGTCTAATTACTTTCCAAAATAACTTTGAATCTATTCAGAAGCCCCACAATAAAGGAATTCGTTTTATTGACTCTTTTGTTGTCAGATTTAGCAGCAGGATAGAAGAAATCATTACAGAAAAAAAAACACGGCTGATACAATTTCCTCAATCAGTTTGATTTCTATTTAGTACTGAAATTAATTCCGTTTCTTTGTTTTAATTAATTTCTTTTATTTGATTTCCATTGCTGATTCACTGCTTGGAAATAATTTTATACCACGCAACGCATCGCCACAGATAACGCGCTACTTGCTGCAAAAGTTTTTTACACATTACAAAAACTTGCGTTTTGCATGAACTTACTTTCTTCTAGGATTAATAAAAGTATAAGTATCGTAAATAAAAACAAAACTTTCATCGGCCTTTTCTAGAATGCACATATGTCAAAAAAGTTTATTTACAAGCTATTAACGGATCTGAGATTTTTATTCACTTCTGAAATAGCTGCCACAAGCTGTTTGCTAAGGTGTTGTCAAAGGGATGATAAGCAGGAGGAGGAATCACAAGCAGGAATCACACCAGGAGGATCAAAATCCCTCCTTGTACATCCTTTCAGAACAGTTTAGCAAACACTTTTTGAGAATTATTGCGAAAGCGTGAAAATGTCCAAAATACATATGATCATGACTCCCCATTTAGCAGAAAACATGCGCATAATCACAATGAATCCAACAGAAGAAACTTTACGTATGACCATGGCGACTCCTATAGAAGAAAACAGGCGGATATAGAGAGAGAGATGCCGATGTTAGAGAAAGTGGTACAATGTACAATGAGTTTGCAGATGGAGAAAAAATTTCAAATATAAAACTATGAAGAGTGATTACTAATACGTATTACATGAAGATTCCTGTAGCAAATATATGTTATACGACAACTCCTATATGAAGTGCAAGGAGTCCTATGGGAAAAACGTCTGACAACAAATTCTGATTACAAATTTCGACGAAAAATTCTTCCGTGTACAACCTTTAAAGGCAACAGCTACGATGCAGCTAAGTATGTTGGAATTTTGGCAACATTGGAGGGACTTCGTTTTATTCACACCATTATGGCAGTATACCAATAAATTAGGCCCGAATATAAAATAAATTGTGAGGGGAGGGGCCAAATCTCAAATAGATTTTGATGTACCAATTAAATAATTTTGGTGTTCTCTTACGATTTCGGTTAAATAAAAGACAACAATTATGAACGTCCGTTTGACCATCAATTTTAAAATATTTTTCACAAAAGTAAGGAGCAAGGTTAAAAAAAAAAAAGGAAAAAGTAGAGCAGCCAAGGCCCGGGGTGTTTTGACGCAAGTCTTGAAGAATAGGAAGGTAAGGGAAAAATGAGTCTGCGAACCCTGACTATTTGGAAGTTGCAGCAGAAGCTACTAAGATGAAGAATAGGAAGGTAAGTGAAAGATAAGTATGCAAAGCCTGACTATTTGGAAGCTACAGCAGAGGCTACTAAGATGAAGAATAGGAAGGTAATTCAAAGATAAGTATGCGAACCCTGACTATTTGGAAGTTACAGCAGAAGCTACTAAGATGAAGAATAGGAAGGTAAGTGAAAGATAAGTATGTGAACGCTGCCTATTTAGAAGCTACAGCAGAGGCTACTAAGTTGAAAAATAGGAAGGTAAGTGAAAGATAAGTATGAGAACCCTGACTATTTGGAAGTTGCAGCAGAAGCTACTAAGATGAAGAATAGGAAGGTAAGTGAAAGATAAGTATGCAAAGCCTGACTATTTGGAAGCTACAGCAGAGGCTACTAAGATGAAGAATAGGAAGGTAATTCAAAGATAAGTATGCGAACCCTGACTATTTGGAAGTTACAGCAGAAGCTACTAAGATGAAGAATAGGAAGGTAAGTGAAAGATAAGTATGTGAACGCTGCCTATTTAGAAGCTACAGCAGAGGCTACTAAGTTGAAAAATAGGAAGGTAAGTGAAAGATAAGTATGTGAACCCTGACTATTTGGAAGTTGCAGCAGAAGCTACTAAGATGAAGAATAGGAAGGTAAGTGAAAGATAAGTATGCGAACCCTGACTATTTAGAAGCTACAGCAGAGGCTACTAAGATGAAGAATAGGAAGGTAAGTGAAAGAAAAGTATGCGAACCCTGACTATTTGGAAGCTACAGCAGAAGCTACTAAGATGAAGAATAGGAAGGTAAGTAAAAGATAAGTATACGAACCCAGACTATTTGGAAGCTACAGCAGAGGCTACTAAGATGAAGAATAGGAAGGTAAGTGAAAGATAAGTATGCGAACCCTGACTATTTAGAAGCTACAGCAGAAGCTACTAAGATGAAGAATAAAAGGCAAGTGAAAGATAAGTCTGCGAACCATGGCTATTTGGAAGCTACAGTGATGACAGTGATCAAGTACGGTTTTGAAGGGTGGACATTTCTAAGACTACTACTACTACTACTACTAACAACTCACCGCAGCACCAAGCCACCTGAGGCCAACACAGCTACGCACGCCCCTTCTCCACCCAATCTATTCAAAGCCTTCCTTTTTACACCCGCCCACGAAGTTCCCATTTCCTTTAAATCTTTCTTTATGACGTCCTCCCACCCCAGACGAGGACGACCTGCTTTCCGTTTAGCCCTAGACGGTTGGCCAAAAAGAACAATCTTCGGCAATCTGTTACCCTTCATCCGCACAACGTGCCCTAGCCATCAAAACCTTTCTTTTATTATGGCCCTAGAAAGCGGTATTGAACCACATTTTTCGTATAGCCTATTGTTTGAAATACGGTCAGTCAGCCGTTTACCCAGAACAATCCTTAAGCAATTTCTCTGGAAAACATCTAGCAAATCTTCATCCGCTTTTCGGAGCTTCCATGCTTCAGAGCCATATTTGACCACTGTCGTCACTGTAGCTTCTAATATTCTAATCTTGGTTTGCAGACTTATCTTCCTATTCTTCCAGACTTTTTTTTAACTGTGAAAAAACACCCTGAGCCTTGGCTATTCTACTTTTAACATCTTCACTACTCCTACCATCTTTACTTATAATACTACCAAGGTAAGTGAAGCTGCCCACTTGATCAATCTTGTCATTACCCAACGTCACCTTTTCATCTAAAATTTATTCCTAGCCTTAGTGACTTAGTCTTCCTAACATTAATTTTCAAACACATTCTATCACCCTGAACTCACAAAACCTCTAAAACTTCATTCATTTTGCTCACACTTTCCTCTAGGATGCTTAAATCATAAGCATAATCCAAGTCCAGGAGACTTTTTCCTCCCCATTTGATTCCGTGGTCTCCCATTTCCTTTCATGGGCTCCTTAAAACAAAGTCCATCAAAATAATCCATATAAAGGGGAATAGAACATAACCCTGGCCAACTCCTGATTTAATACAAAACCAGCTACTAACCTCATTTCCTACCTTACCCGCAGCAGTGTTATACTCGCACATAGCACTAATCACTTTAATGTATTTGTCTGGTATACCATACAAGGATAAAAACTTTACTAAAGCTCTTCTATCAGCTTAATCGAACGCTTGCTCACAATCTATAATACTGAGGACTAATGGTGTCTGAAAACCCTGGTACTTCTAAATTATAAACTTAAGAGTGAAAATTTGGCCGGCACATCCTTTGCCTTTTCTAAGACAACAGTGTTCTTCCCTTAAAAGTTTGTCTGTAGCATCTTACAGTCGAAAAAGTATCAGATGACTAAGTAATTTACTACCTACAGAGACCAGACTAATGCCTCGATAATTACCACACTCACTTTTATCACCTTTCTTATAAAGTGGCTTAATTAAGGTTTTCCTAAAATCGTTAGGTATTCACCTAACCTCAGCGCCACCATATTTAAGAAACTCATTTACCACCCTATATTCATCTAGACTCTTATTATTTTCTAATCCTTTCGGTACTATCTTTAATTTCTCCTCGCAAAATAAATCTTCATGCAGGTACAAGGTATTCCAAACTTTTTCAGTTCATTTTATATTTTACCCTGTAGCTGTTTCTCGGTTTACCAAATTCTTACAGCATTCGGCCCATCTCTCTTAAGTTTTTTCCTTATCGCTAATTGCAGCTCCATTTCTATCTTTAATTGGGCCAGGTACGGATTGACTATTCCCTCTCAATTTATTAACGTGCCAGTACAATATTTTACTATTATGCCGTCTAGCTGCATCTTCCAGATCCTCGGTAATTTTATCGATAGCTTCCCCTTCACACCTCCTTACTTCATATTTTAATGCTTTCTCCACTTTCTTTACATTCTTTTTGTTTTCATATGATCCATCACTCAGATAATTCTTGTACAAGTCCTTTCGCCATTCTATTAAACATAAAGCTTTTTCACTAATATTCTTAGCTGCAGTTCTAGCTTTCTTCCCCAATACACCTTCAGCAACTTCACAAATTATTTTTCTAAAATTATTCCAACCATCTTCCAAAGTGTCAAAATTTAAACTATAAAGATTAGTATTCAACTGTTCCTGGAAAGTTTCTCTCAAATTATCATCCTAGAGTCCACCAACATCATAACTTCCCGGGTGGTAATTACGCCTCCGATATTTCAGCTTTAAATTATCCCTAGACGCTACTAGATGGTGATCTTTACTTTTAACATCAATAACGGCACTCCTATGTACCCTAGTATCTTGTATTGATCCTTCGGTTTACTATCTTCGGTTTACTATAAGTCTTCGGTTTACCATAACGTAATCAATAAGGTTGGCTGTCTTACCATCATGTGAATACCATGTTAACTTATGAGCCATTTTATGACCAAACACCGTATTGGTTATAACTAAATTGTTATACCTACAAAATTGCAAAAGTCTGTATCCATTACTGTTTTCTTTTCCTGCACCAAATTTACCTAGCTTGGATACCATCTATCCCTATTTCTATCAACCTGGGCGTTACAATATCCCAGTAATAACATCATATTTCTACCTGGGACCTTGTATATTTGCTCCTGAAACTGTAAGTAAAATTCATCTGAGTCACTAGTCAGTCGGTTCTACAGGGGAGTATACTACTATAACTGATACCCTGAACTTTTTAGTCATAAAATGAGCAACTAGTATTCTATTGTTAATACCTTCCCAGCCTAAACAAGACTTAGCAGCTTCCTTGTTCATCATGAGCCCTACTCCCTGTCTGTGTACCCCATCCTTCCTGCCTGAGTAAACAAATTCTATATCACCTAATTTCATGCTTCCTACTCCTGGGATATGAGTTTCTGAAACTCCTAATAAATCCAGTTCGAATCGTCTGAATTCGTCAGTCAAAATGTCGATACGATAGTCATTTTTTAATGTCGTAACATTCCATGTTTTAATTTTCATGTTCTTTAAATCATTGAAATTATTTTCGCCTCAGGAAAAGCAATGATCCCGGATACTAGTGCAGGACGGAGATCACATACCTTCTCAAGTCTACACCGAAGTGCTTAAGCCGGCTTAGAACCGGACAACATGAAGTCCCTGGGACCTCCATGAATGGAGGCTTTGTGCAATCCTGGGCCCATATTGGTCACAACATGGTTTTCAGCACTTGGCGATGCTCTTCTATCAACAAGAGTCGAAATCCTGCACATACAGTCTCAAGCCTATTATCTCCGACTCATTATATATTCATGCCCACAAATATTATGCTGTTACGGGGAGGCAGCCTATAATAGATAAATTAGCTAGGAAGAGGTTTTTCAGCTCGAAGACGCCCATCAAAACATAGCAAGCCCAGTAGAATTGTTCATTAGTCAGAATCCCTTGCAAATGCTGTGTCGTTTACTAGGCTATAATTTCCTCGAGGGGCGCCACCCCTCAAGTGGGAATACAGTTGACCGCAAGGTCCCCAGTCTTGTAAGTACCCCGAAAGGGTGGAGGCAGCCCTTTGCAGAGGCCGTTGTCCATAGACCTGGATCTTACGCCCTGCTGCAGTTGTCCTCCTATAGAGGATCCTCCCGCGATGGTGTTCTGGGTCACCATGCAATTTAACCCATTACTGGGAGAATGTTTGTAACTCATGGGACTTCTGGACAAACCAGTCGGCCCTTTTGAGTGTAATTTTGAGGGGCCTTCTTCCCCCTCCGCCTGTATTTATGACCCCGGGCGAGGGTGCCCCAGTATCTATTATGAACCCCGAGGGACAAGGCCCCCCCCCTTGGTCCGTTCCTTCTATGGAGGTACCCTACATATCTGTAGAGCGTTCCCCTATCGCCACCTGGGGACACGCTGAATGGCCTGGGGGAGGCAAGGTTATCATAATTGTTTAATATTGCAATTTTGTTTTGTACTGAGCTTTTATTCTCTTTTCATTTTGATAAAATTATAAATAGAAAAAAAATATTTTTCATAAAATAAATTTTATGATATATATATATATGCATTTTCATAGAATGCATATAGATACCAAATTTAGGCTCAGAAACTGACTTTTAACAAACTTGGAAAATTTTAGCGCTTGTGAATAGGATTTTGAGCATTCATTTTAATTTTAGGATCAATATACTCATCTTTAAAAGAATCTGTTATCTTTATGTTCGACAAGATTATTTATTTTAATTTATGTTTGTTCTAGATTTCATGGTCGACAATTTGTTAGAGGTTTTCCACAGGAATTATCTACGGATAGTTTCGGGCACTCTTTTGACTGACCGTATATTAACCAACAAACAGTAAGAAAAAAGTGATTCTATCCTTCTAGGGCTATAATGAAGAAAAGGTTGAAATGGCTAGAACACACTTCGTGGATGAAGGATGACAGATTGCCAAAGATCACTCTTGTCGGCTGCCTGTCTAGAGCCAAAAAAAGCAGGTCATTGCTTGTGGGAAAAGGTCATAAGAAAAGATTTAAAGTAAACTGGAGCTTCTTGGGAAGGGCTAAAAATTGAAGCTTTCAATAGATAGGTTGATAAGGAGCGTGAGCATCCGCTTTGGTCTCATGCGACCTGGTGCTGCAGTGAATTGTTTGTAGTAGCAGTAGTGGAAGTTAAAACCTGACACAAGCAAAAATAAAGTTATACAAAAATGTAAACTCAAAACGAACAGAAACCACCAAAAATAGGAATGGCACTGTTCACCCCTCAAAGTCCTCTATATTGTATTGTTAGCCTACTATTTAACTTTTAATTGTGGCAAAGATTGGTCTTGTTATTTCTGTAAAGATTTTTGTTTATGTTAAAAACTGATTTTTTTTTTAATGAATAATGTTACCTTATTCTGCCTTTGGTTTTCTCTGGTGATTGGGTTCCTAACCCTTTCTTCCTCTTTTTCTAGACTTGTTTCTAGACTCTTTTACTTTTTCTAGAGTACTGTTACGAATGTTCCATTTTAGTGTCAATGACAAAAATAATGCCTATTCCAGTCCGACTGTATTCACTTCTTTGAGGATGAATGTGGTAACAGAACTAACTGATTAGTATCTGTATTCCTATTATAATAGTAATTCCACAACACCTTTCTGAAAAAGCAATCTGCTAGAGTTCCGCCATAGAGTAATAGAGAGTTTACTAGTAAAATTGTTGTTGCTCAAATACCTTCGTTCTTTTTACTGGTTTGGAATTGCATACAAAAGAACCAGTCAGCTTTTGCGTTCTTTTTCTGGCTCAGAGCAGGACATAGCAGCAGCGGGTAAAAAATGAGGGGCTCTATGGCTTTCCTTTCCAACATAAGTTTAAAGAATAATCAATTTGGCTAAAAGAAATTCGCCACAAATATAAACATACAAATAAACAGCAAGAATTAAAGCAAAGTTTTTAACACGAAAGTCTAGGATTGTATTTTATCTTCTTTTCTTTGGTTTTGCCATGTATTAAAGCGTGCGCAGTGTAATGGACAATCTCTGTAAAGAAGCTATTCCACCAATCTCTGTAAAGAAGCTGAACCACCAGGCAATTGAACCATCGCCTAACTGAACTCCGTGTAACTTAACCCTGTGCAACTGAACCGTCGTGCTGAGCTGCAAATGGGTTGAGTTGCATGTAAGTCAAGTCAAATGGGGTTCAGTTACACGGTCGTTCAGCTAAATGGAGTTGAATCACATGGAGGTTAAGTTGCATGAGAATTCAGTTAAATTGGGTACAGTTTCACGACCCACATGCAACTCAGCGCACTTGCAACTTACCAGGAGGGTTCAGTTAGGAGAGATTTCAGTTATGCGGGAGTTCAGCTCCACGGGGTTCAGTTGCAACTGCGGTGAGATGCACGAAGATTCAGTTACATGGGATGAGTTGCTTGGACCTTAGTTACACGAGGTCTCACTTACATGCATATTCTTTAGAACTATCCGTATCGTATTTCATTTTAATGAAATTACTGTTCCAATTTTTCCTCTGAATTTACCCTCAGTGGCGTAATTGTGTTAAAATTCTGGAGGGGTGGGGGCAAAATTGGAACCAATTTTCCCAAGTTAAGTGAAAATAAGAGCAAAAATGTTAAATGAGCCATATAGTACCATAAAAGCAAATGCAAACTAAAGAAAACTGATTTGTTTTTGTGGATGCTTGAATTATGTCAGCCTATATTAGTGTTGACCAGATGTTTTAAGACGCTAAATTTGAGCTGGGAGGAACTGGGATATAGAGGGGGAAATCGGGGTATGGGGGTAGTTACCCCAACCCTATAGCAAGTTACGCCCTCGTTCCCCCTTTCGCAATAGAATAAAAAGTAAAAATCAAAAGCACAAAAATGAAATGTTCATACCCTATATAATTCCAAGATGTTGATCTGATTTAATTATGTTTACCTTTGACTTCTGTTGAATTTGTGAAATCCCATTAGTTGCGCATAAAGCACTAATTTCACTTACGATTTTACGGCTTCTTTTTTATGCGCCCTCTGACCCCATACTATCGATAACGATAGTAAAAAGGTTTTCACTTATTACACTTGGGTTCCCATTTAGATAAACCCATATTTGTCACGGCACTTCATAGGGCTGTGAGAAATTTTTTTTTTTTGTATTTTCGTTCTGCAGTAAGAGCCTAACTTACATTTGGAAGAAAAAGCCCTTTTTTGATTGATCGTCTTCAAGTAAAAGGCAGTTTGATGGTAAAATGGCTCGTATGTTTTTTTTCCTTTTGTTTTAATCTCATACAGTTCACATTATTGCCATAAACTTGTATTAAACAGTCTATTAGCTTGATTAAATAAAAGAAAACAAGTTTTTTTAACCGAAAGTAAGGAGCGACATTAAAACTTAAAACGAACATAAATTATTCCGTGTGTGAAAGGGGCTGTCCCCTCCTCGACGCCTTTCTCTTTACGCTAAAATTCTTTATTATTTTAAAAAATAGAGTTGTGAGAAAGAGTCAAGCTTTAGCGTAAAGAGCGAGGCGCTGAGGAGGGAACAGCCCCTTTCATATAGGGAATAGTTCCATTATGGAATAATTTCTGTTCGTTTTAAGTTTTAATGTCGCTCCTTACTTTCAGTTAAAAAATCTTTTGTTTTAATTTAATATCTGAACGTTTTTCAACTAATGCAGGCTCAAATTTGGCTCACCGTACATGAACAATTAAAATGGAATTTGCATATTAATTTTGGCAAAGTATACCCCCGTGTAAAATTTCTTCTGGAAAGTTTTCCTCCAGGAGCTACCCTCCCACTGTGAAAATCTTATCGTATAACACAAAAATATTTATTATGTTTATGAGGGGGCTGTCTCCTCATGCAATTCCAGGAAATATGGCTCCTCCCTCCATAGAAAATTCCTTCCCCTCACGGAAAATCACTCCATATAAAGCTTTTCCCACATAAAATACCCCCCCCCCCACCAGGAAAATTCCCCCAGACAATTCCATTCTAGGTAAAAATTAGCCCTGGAAAATCTCTTGCGGATGACCCCGGCTGAAAATTTTTTCTTAGCCCACTTTTATTTGAGAAAGACTCTAATTTGTGATTTTTTTTTTTAATTATGCCAGGAATACCCCTCCGTGGAAATTTCTTCTCCCAAATACCCTCACCCCCTAGTAGAAAGGTGCTCTCGCAGAAAATTCTCCCTGGAGAATTTATCCTGTGGAAAACTCCCCCATAGGTAATTTCTCTCGTGGAAAATCCCTTCACCTACGAAAAGATATTCTAGACGCTTCCAACCCGGTTAGTATTACCCCGGAAAATTCCCCTTAATATCTCCACAGGTAAAATTGAGTCGGCAAACAAAAAGTAAGACAAATAAAAAGAAATTTTGTATTGGAATCTTGGCAAATTCTCCCAATGTAAAACTTCCCCTGGAAGGTTCACCCCCGGGAACTTCCCTCCCAACGGAAAATGATCCCCGTAGAAAACCTCCAGCAGAAATTGATCCCCCCTCCCAAGTAAATGTCTGTATACTTCCCAATACGAAATTTTAAACGTAAACATTGGGCAAACTTCCTGACTTACAAACCTTTCCCTAGGGGATGTGTGGGGGGAGGATCTATTATCCTGAAAGACATAGTTACTGGGCTTTTCAACCATGCTGAACAATGTGGCTATCTCAAAATTTTGATCGGATGACTTTTAGGAAAAAAGGCTGATGGAAGGGGAGCCAGTTGCCCTCCAATCTTTCGGTCACTTCAAAAGGGCACTATAACTTTTATTTTCGTTCAATTGAGTCCTTCTTCGATATTCTAGGACTATTGGTTCGATTTGATTACCCCTGGACAAAAAAAGACAAAAAAACAACAAATAAACACGCCTCCGTGATTTTTCTTCTGGCAAAAATACTAAATTCCACATTTTTGTAGATGGAAGCTTGAAACTTCTACATCAAGGTTCTTGGATACCCTGAATCTGATGTTTTGATTTTCATTAAGATTCCTTGACTTTTATGGGATATTTCACCCCTTTTTCGAAAATCAGGCAAAGTTTCTGATGCTCTTAGTATTTCACGCTTAACACTAAACTTAAAGAATCTTATATATTTGGAATTAAAATGAAAAGCCAATTCTTTTGATGCATCTATTGATATCAGAATTCCGTTTTTTGGAGTTTCGGCTATTATTGAGCCGCATCGCTCCTTATTTACAGTTCGTTACCACGAACTGTTTGATTCAGACAAACGCTCAAATACAATGTATGAAATATACTATTTTGTTTTAGGACAATCACGGCTCATTCAAAATCAGTTTAAAGCGATCCTTGGACGATTATGAGTCGGAAGGGGTCAAAAGCTGAAAAAAGAGTTGATATAATTTTCTTTGGTTACGGAAAAGGTGCTAATTTTATTGCGAATATGGGCATAGGGAACAGCTACGCCTGTTCATCATTTGCTTTGTGTTTGTTGGGGGGGGGGGGCAAAAATTAAAATTCAAAATGACAAAGTATTTGAACAGCATAATTAAGAAAAAAACCATGATTTCACGGAGGCATGGGTGGAAGTCCTATCCTTTCGCAAGTTCTTTGATGGGCCAAACCTTTAATTAGGAGAATTCCTTTGCATTTTACTAGTACCCTCATCGATAAACACTTCAATCTAATCCAACAATCAGTTTCTCTTTTTTGGAAACTAGTTTTTTACATTTATATTTCACCAAATTTGAAAGCCACAGGGTGAACTTCCAAACTCTCCGAAAAAAAAAACATCAAAAAGGAAGAACGTAGAAAAAGTAACACCAATATCTTTCAGTTATATTATTCTGTATAAAATGGGATCAAATCAGGAGACTAAAAACCACATAGATAATGTACAAATCATAGATACATTCCTATATATTGTTTTAGTTATAACTTCTACATTGAATTCAATAAAAAAAGTTTTTTTTTCAACTGAAATTAAGATATAAGATTGAAACTTAAAATAAACAGAAATTATTCCTTATATGACAGGGGCTGCTCCTTACTCAACCCTTCCTCTTTGCGTTAAATCTTGAAGTTCTTGACAAATACATCTCATTCATATTCAACGGCCCTTGTGTATGAGCAGTTTTTCTTAAAGAATTGTGACAAAAATGTCTAAATTCTTCTTCTTTACTTTCAGTTAAAAAAAAAAACTTGTCTTTCTATTTAGTTTCTGACAGTTTTTCAAATCATGCCAGGAAATCCCCTCCCTCCCAGTGTAAAACTTCTCCTGGAGAATTTCTTAGGAAATTTTATCCCCATAAAAAATTATGCCCTTAGAAAATCTCCCTGCAGCAAAAAATTACCCCTCGCCCCACCGCCAAAAAATTAAAATTTTTCTGATATACTGGATCTGATGGTGTGATTTTCTTGTAGGTCACTTGACTTTGTACGGTTTTCTACCCTCTTTTTTGAAAATGAGGCAAATTTTCTTAAGCTTCTAGCTTTTGATAAGTAACATTAAACTCAACTTTATTTCCGCCCATTTTTGGCTTAATGAAGCTCTTAAGTTTTTTTTTGAAAAAATTGTTTTGTGGATTTTTTTTTAATTAATACAAATATAAGGCAGCATTTTTCAGCCAGGGGGGCTCCAGCCCCCCTGGCAAAATTCTATATGCTTGGGATCAGTATAAAACGCTAATTCTTTTGAGGATTCTACTATTATCAATGTTCAACTTTTTAGAGTTTTAGCTGCTATTGGGCCATGTCGCTCCTATGTTCAATTTGCTTCACTTTGGCAACTTGCTCCTCTAAAATCTGAAGTACTCATACAATAACCTTGAAATCGGAAACATAAAATTGACCTTGAAACACCGAATTTGTATTTTGAATTACTATGACCATTAGGCTACTTAGTTTCACAAGTATTAGCAGATAAATTCCTCACAACATTTAGAAAGCGACAATAAAACAATCTTCAAATTCACCTTAAAAAGTCATTACTGAATTCCTTGTCGGATTAAAGTCAGTCAAGAGATTACTTCGAAACCTAACGACAATATCAAGGACTCAGATTTTCTGCTGATTAACAGTCAAGTGGTAAATCAATAATAAGTCAAAGGTATACAATTTGATGAACTATCCGTAAAGGCCAAGAAACCGTAACGATTTAATATTAATACTCTTTAATTGTATTTATGGGCATCGTTGGGAACGGTGCGAAAAATGTGGTTCAATACTGCTTTATAGAGCTATTAAATAAAACAAAAACTTTCTCAACTGAAAGTAAGGAGCAATATTAAAACTTAAAACGAACAGAAATTTTTACGTATATGAGGAAAACCCCCCTCCTCAACACCTCGCTCTTCACACTAAAGTTTTTTGTTTCCTCTAAAAAAGCTTCTTATTATTCTAATTAAACGGCCCTTGTGTTTCAGGAGTCGTTCTTAAGGAATTGGGACAAAATTCGAACTTTAGTGTAAAGAGCAAGGTGTTGAAGAGAGGAGTACCCCACCTCATATACTTACTAATTTCTGCTTGTTTTAAGTTTTAATATTGCTCCTCACTTTCAATTGAAAAACTTGTTTTTTCTTAATTTAATTTCTGATCGTTTTTAAAATAATGCCAAGAAATCTGGCTCCACTTCCATGAAAAAGTCCCCCTCCCCATGAAAATATCCTCTAAACCCTTTAATACCGGTGGAAATTTACCCCGGACAATTATCCTTAGCATCGCTACGCGTAAAATTGAGTCGACAAAGAGAAAGCTACACATAAAAAATTAATTTCGCATAGGAATTCTGGCAAATTCCTCCAGTGTAAAATTTCCCCTGAAAAGTTCAACCCCTGTAAACTTTCCTCCCAATCAACATTCTCCCCGTGGAATATCCCCCCCCCCTCTTAGGAGAAAATTCGTCCCCCCCACCCCAAAAATGTATGCCTAATTCCCAAAAACAAATTCTAAACGTAAACAATGGGCACATTTCATAACTTAAAAACCTTTCCCCAGGGGATGTGGGGGTTATGTTATCTGCAAAGAAAAGTTTTTGGGATTTTCAACTATGTTGAACAAAATGGCTATCTCAGTGTTTTGATCGGACGATTTTGGGAAAATGGGGCATGGGAGGGCGCCAGTTGCAATTTTGGTCACTTAGAAAGAACACTAGAACATTTAATTTGCGTTCAAATGAGCCATCCCCCAATATTCTTGGACCGCTAGGTATGTATGATCACCCCTGGAAAAAACGAAAAAAAACGCAAATAAATAACTTATGTGCTAAATATGTGCTAAATAATTAGCACAGTTTTGCACATAGGAGCTTGAAACTTCTAGAGTAGAGTTTTCTGATACGCTGAATCTGATGGTGTGATTTCTATTAAGATAATTTAATTTGAAGGGGCGTTTCCCTCCTTTTTTGGAAACCAGACAAATTTTCTCATGTTTGTAGCATTTGATGGGTAGCATTACACTTAATGAAATTTATAAATTTAGAATCAGCATAATAAGCCAATTAGTTGATATTTTTTTCAAAGACCACACTTTCTTTTCTATGACGAAACAAATAAGAGTTCCAAATAGGGACAAGTCATTTTATTAGACAGTGAAACAAAACTATATACAAGAGCTCTATATATTTTAATGACATAGTCGGTCATCATCATCTGAGTTACTCACTAACTCTACTGATGCTACTGTTCAGTAACTCTACTGAACAGTTCCTCAAGTGGTCTGTTGCGACAATCGTAGTTTAATATTGGTGGTGGCTTTTTTATGGATTTTAGTTTATTTTAGTTTTTTAATCTTTGTTTCTTTTACGCTGAAGACGCCTTGTTTTAACAGGCGAAATATCCGCTTCGTTTTGGTTTTTGTCTTTTTGTGACTGGCCGAAGTCCCGTTTTGTCTTTTTTCTCCATTGAGTTTTCTCTCTTTGCTTCTTTGTCATGGCTGGCCAGTTTGGCTTAAGATCTTTGATTCGTCAAAGAGTGAAGCTTATAATAGATTGATATGGAAGAGGAGCGTGCACATCTGTGTTGGCCTTAGGTGGCTTGGTGCTGGGGTGGGTTGTTAGGAGTCGTACCATCCATAATAGTTACACAGTATCTTAAAAATAAGGAAGTTTATAACTTTAAATGCATAGCTTAATGTTTTTTGTCATTATTTTTGGCAAAACTGTGGACTGCATTGCCTCAAAGGGTTCAAAACTGTGATTTTCCTTAGGAAAAATTCTAGTTTTCTAAATCATTCCATCACATGCAGATAGAAGTAATTGATTTTTTTCTATAATGAGTGAATCAAGTTCTTTTATTGCTAAACACACTCAAACCTAAAAATAGTGTTTCGACTAAAACAACAAAAAAGAAAAATTATTTGGTTCTATGTCCATAATTCTTATTTTAGTTTTTTGTCTTTTTTTTTAATGTTCTGAATGTGTTTCAAATGGTTCGTAACTCTTTTTTTTCTTCGGGCAGCTCCAGTTGTTTCCATTGCTCTTTTACTGACAGAAAGAAGTAACTCATTTGTTTTCTTTTTTTTGGTCTATTGATTTGAATAAAATCTTGCATTACTGAAAACATTTACCAAAGAGAAGCAAAGATACATATTAAAACCTAAAAGAGTAGAAATAAAGTCCTATGATAATAAAAGATTCTGCTCTGGGTGAATAGATGAATTCTAAAACGAAAAGAAATTAAAACAAATAGTCAAGTTAAACTTCAATCGAACAGGAGTTACCACAAATAAGAGTCAGGCTACCAGCCTGATTAGCCCTCGAAGGGTGAGGGCTGGATTTTCTGGGACCAATGCCTTTAAACTATATTTTTTTTTGTGCACAAGGGTCCCCTTAGCCCAGGAACTTGAGTCTTTAATTTTCAAACCGATGAAAAAATGGGTTCTCGGCCCTTTGTATTGCCCTGTTTCCTGGGGGGATCTTTTTCCTTCTGCATTTGGGCCTTGTTAGCCCCAAAGCTTAAGGACATAAGTTTTGAGCCGATCATAAAAAAAAGCTTGCTTTTCAATTTTTGGGACTCCTAATACCTCTTTTGCTATAATGCGTGATCCTCTTGATCCCGAGAGTGATCCCTGAAACGTTTCAGCTAATCAGACGCCCAAGATCAAGCATGTTCTTCTTTTATGTCATAAAACCAATCTGTAAGCAATTGACAATTGATAGACCTTGCCCAAGCGGCTTCAGGAGCTATTTCATCTTTGAAGGTATATATATTAGAGCTATTTAAACAAAGGGCTGTCTTAAGACATCAATCCAAAATCATATGGGATTACAGGGGCCATGCACAAAAAAAGAGCAGCGGCGGGGGGGGGGGTGCCCTCCGGTTGCTTTTAACCCGTGAAAATGACATTATAACTTCCCAGTTATATACGGCAGAGCCCACAAAATTTTCACGACCACCTCTTCTTTACAAAGTGGCCAGAGGGGGGGGGGGACAAGGAAAAATTAACACATTGCAAGTTCTTTACTATAGCAACGCCAGAGAGCTTATATTAGATAGGGTGCACACTCATTTTTGCAAGTTCAGTTTTTTGTTAAATCAAAATTTATATTCTTTGTCCGAACTGAGTTTGAAAATCATGAATGAACAAATCACAAAGCCATTCACTGATTCTAGATGCCCACAAAACCGCAGTTTTTCGAACAGTAAAATGGTTTCCTCAATTCTCACAGCACTGATTTATTTTCTCGAAGGTGAATGCATCTTTACTAGCGGTTGATTAGCCAAGTGTGCATTTTCCAAATCATAAAATAAAACAAATTGGACGATAAAAACTAAAAAGTAAGCAAGTATTTAAAGCACAAACGAAAATGGATTTGGCAATGTGGTGTATCTTGCGATTGACATACATCTTTAAAAAAAGAGAATATTATAATTGTCAAACTGTAAACCTGTTATTCGTTTTGAATCTCATGGTACATTAACTAGGGTATCAGATAAGACTGATGTTATCAGGAATTAACAATTATGTCAACCCTTCAGGTCTCTATACCTCGTCTAAATTCCTCACAACCGAAATGTAATGTTTTGTTTTAGCCAGTTGATTTTCACTACCTTTTTTGCTGCCTCTTCCTGTAGAACTTTCATATCATCAGTTAATTTGTCAATTGACTCGGCAACGAGAGCAGGATTATCTACAAAGTTGGCATCCATCAGAAGGCGATATCCAGACTGCAGACTGAAACAAAGGTAACTCGTAGTTCGTGTCATCATATAGTCTATGCCCTTTATGAAGTTTCTACGACAACACTTTCTATAAAAACCTTATATGCCCCAGGACATAACAAACAGCCCTTGACCTGAGGGCTGTTAGGGGGCTGTCATCCTCAAAGACATACTTTCCGGATCTTTCAACTACGTTGAACAAAATGACTATCTAAAAATTTTGATTGGATGTGTTTGGGGAAATGGTGTGTGTGATAGGGGGGTTACTTGCACCCCAATCATTTTTAATTATTAGAAAGGGCACTAGCCGTTTCAATTTCCTATCGAATGATGCCTTTTTGAAATTTTTGCGACAACACTTTTTACAAAAAAAAAACGTTATATACCCCCAGGGCATAACTTCCAACCCTTGCCATAAGTGCTGTGGGGGGGGGGGGGGTTGTCCTCAAAGAAATAATTTCCAGAATTTTTAACAAGGTCAAACAAAATGGCTATCTGCAAATTTTGATTGGATGTGTTTGGGAAAATGGTGGGTGTGAGAGGGATGTTAGTTATCCTCCAATTACTTTTGACTATTCAAAAGGACACATACCCTTCTGATTTTCAATCGAATGCTCTCTTTTTGAAGTTTTTACAACATCACTATCTATAAAAACCTTATATGCCCCCAAGGCATAACTTACAACCCTTGCCCTGAGGGCTCTGAGGGTGTTATCATCCTCAAAGACCTAATTTCTAAAACTTTTAACTATGTTGAACAAAATGGATTTCTAAATTTTATTATTGGATGTGTTTGGGGAAAAGGTGGACGTGAGAGACGAGTTAATTGCCCTCAAATCGCTTTCGACTATTAAAAAGGGCACTAGCCCTTTGAATTTCCAATTAAATGAGCCCTTTTTCAAGTTTCTACAACAAAGATTTCAATAAAAACCTAATATGCCCCCAAGGCATAACCTACAACCCTTACCCTGAGGGCTGTGGGGGGGACTGTCATCCTCTTAGATATAATTTGCGGACCTTTCAACCACTTTGAACAAAATGGCTATCTCAACATTTTGATTGGATTCGCTTGGATAAATGGTGGGCGTGGAAGGGGTGTTAGTTGCATTTCAGTCACTTTCGACTATTAAAAAGAGCACTAGCCATTTCAATTTCCAATCAAATGAGCCCTTTTTAAAGTTTCTAAGACAACGCTTTCTATAAAAAACCTTATATGCCTCAAGGGCATAACTTACAACCATTGCCTTGACGGTTGTGGGGGGGGGGGGTGGGTTGTCATCCTCAGATACCTAATTTCCAGAACTTTCAACTATGTTGAACAAAATGGCTTTCTTAAAATTTTGATTGGATGTGTTTGGGGAAAAGGTGGGCGTGAGAGGTTAGTTGCCCTCCAATCACTTTCGACTATTAAAAAGGGCATTAGCTCTTTGAATTTCCAATCGAACAAGCCCGTTTTGAAGTTTCTACGACAACACTTTCTATAAAAAACATTATATGCCCCTAGGGCATAACTTACAACCCTTGCGCTGAGGGCTGTGGAGGAGTGTCCTCCTCAAAAACATAATTTCCAGAACTTTCAACTAGGTTGAACAAAAAGACTATCTCAAAACTTTGATTGTAAGTGTTTGGGGAAAAGGTGGTTGTGAGAGGGTGGTTAGTTGCCCTCCAATCACTTTCGGCTATTAAAAAGGGCACTAGCCCTTTGAATTTCCAATCGAACAAGCGTTTTTTGAAGTCTCTACGACAATGCTTTCTATAAAAACCTTATATGCCCCCAGGGCACAACTTACAACCCTCGCCCTGAGGGCTGTGGGGGAGTGTCCTCCTTAAATACATAATTTCTATCTGGAAATTAACTACGCTGAACAAAATGGCTATCTCATAATTTTGATTGGATGTGTTTGGTGCCTTTTCGAAGTTTCTACGACAACTTCTTCGATACGAAGTGCCGTGGTCTAAGACCGAGAAAATAAATAAATAAATAATACATTGGGCCAACATCGTTCTTTACTTAGGCAGCGCTATTGCGCTGCCTATGATTAAAGTAATACACATAAATATAGAGAGCGACTTCCTACTTTAGATAATGAGGCTAGGCTTCCATATGACCTCAAATGCCTCATTTATTTTCTACAAGAAAACCAAGTTGATTGATATAGCTACGTTGGCCATTTCCGACAAATTGAAGGCATATAATTTGCATCTCAACTAAAGATTTAAAGATTGGATCGACTGCGTAATTACATACCATGGTTTGAGTTTTTTGTCCTCCATAATAACAAACCAAATGATTAATGAGGTGTTTGTATTCTGCCGCCAATGTGGATTATTAGATGGTAATTTTTCACTACTAAGGTACTTTACCCGAACTAGCCTCATAGAGACTAATCAAACAGTTCGTGGTAACGAACTGTAAGTAAGGAGTGATCCGGCTCAATAGTAACCAAAACTCTAAAAAACAGAATCTTGATACCAATAGATATATCAAAAGAATTGGATTTTTATGCTGATATCAAACGCATAAATTTGATTAACTTTAGTCTTACCCATCGAAGGTTATGAGTTTGAGAAAATTTTCCTGATTTTTGATAAAAGGGGGAAACATCCCTCAAAAGTCAAGTGATCTAAACGAAAATCCTACCATCAGATACAGCGTATCAGAGAACCCTATTGTATAGGTTTCAAGCTCCTAAAATGTGGGATTTTGTACTTTTTGCCAGAAGAAAGATCACGGATGCGTGTTTTTTTTGTTTGTTTGTTTTTTTTTTGCTTGTTTTCCCCAGGGGTGATCGAATTGACCCAGTGCTCCAAGAATATTTGAAGAGGGCTCAGTCTAACGGAAATTAAAAGTTATAATGCTCTTTTTACGTGACCAGAAAAATTGGAGGGCAACTAGGCCCCCTTCCCCGTCCCTTTTTCCCAAATTCGTCCGATCAAAATTTTGAGATAGTCATTTTGTTCATCATAGCTGAAAGGCCTAATTACTATGTCCTTGGGTATAAAATGACCCCCCACAGCCCCATGGGAAAGGTCTTTAAGTTATAAAATTTGTCCATTGTTTGCGCGTTGTATTTGTTATTGGGATGTAGGCATATATTTTCGGGAGGGGGGGCGACATATCTTCTGCTTGGGTTTTTTCTACGGGGGAATTTCCATGGGGAGGGAAGTTCCAAGGGATTTAACTTGTCAGGGGAAATTATACACTAGGGGAATTTGCCAGAATTCCTATTAAAAATTATTTTTATATGTCTTGCTTTCTCTTTTCCGTCTCAAGTTTACGTGCGGAGTGGTTAAGAGTAATTATTTGGGGCAAGTTTTTCACCGGGATTGAAATTTCAAGAGGATATTTCTTTGGGGATGGGGTTTCTCCGTTGAGGTGGGGCCGGATTTCCTGGCATAATTTAAAAAAACGGTCAGAAATTAAATAAAAAACAAATTTTTTCAACTGATAGTAAGGAGCAACATTAAAACTTAAAACGAACAGAAACTATTACGTATATAAAAGGGGCTGCCCCCTCCTCAGCATCTCACTCTTTACGCTAAAGTTTGAATTTTGTCACAATTGTTTAATAATGACTCCTGAAACACAAGGGTCGTTTAATTAGAACAATAAGACGCTTTTTTTAAAGTATTAAAAACTTTAGTGTAAAGAGCGTGGTCTTGAGGAGGGGAAAAACCCCCTTTATTTACATAATAATTTCTGTTCGTTTTAAGTTTTAATGTTGCTTCTTGCTTTCAGTTGGAAAAAAAACTGTTTTTTGTTTAATAACTCGTAAAGACTGACAGTCCCTTACCGGAATTCTTGGGTTCAGTTGCGATTTAGATTTAGGAGATACTCAACCACCAAATTAACAAACAATGTGAAAAGACTAAAAGACGAATACGGATATACATGTGTCATGACGTCATGACTACACTCATGTGTAGTCATGACGAATACAAATAATATCCACATGACTTGAGAGTAGGCTAATATATCGACAATCAACACTGCTGAGAAATTGTCAATAAAATAATCTATATCAATTTAAGTTTCAAACTCATTTAAAGTGGGATTAACAGGCACATAGCAGCATTCAAATGTTATTTTTTTTTAAATACCTACACAAATAAAGGGGGAGGAGGCTCTATTAAGACTGGCCCAGTAGGTTCTATAACGAAAATAAAAAAAAAGGTGTCTGACTATCCTACAAAGATTAAGATCTGTGTGCGTTTTGGAAGATATTCCGGTGTACTATACTTCAGTTAAAAAATGTTGCGATGGAACCAAATTCCAAATTCTTAACATGTTTAGTTATTTCAGTGGCAGTTCTGGCCTCTCTTGCACCGGGGTAAAATCTTGATTAGCCCTGTCTCCCAAAAAAATTGCTGGTCAAATTTTAACATGATTTTTGTTTATTAACGGAATTTATCAAGGAAATTTTACATTTATTTACGTCTGAATTTTTTGACTTTGGCCTCTGCAAAACTATTAAATTCGGTCTACTCAATTCTATTTTCAAAGGATGGTGATGAAAATATAGGGAAAATGAAAATTTCAGATTTAATTTGCTTATAATTACTGCCAACTGCGCCCTCTACTTTATTTTAGCAGAAATAAAGTTTCAAAGATTACAAAATGAATATAACCATTTTGTACCTCTATCTTGAAGCTTAGATTATATTTTGAAATTTTGTGCCCCTGAAATTTCTACAACCGGGGCAATGTACCCTCTGCCCTCCCGCTAAAACCACATCTGATTTATTCCCCATTATATATCAATCAATTTTATTCAATCAATAAACTCAACAAAATACACTTCAATATAAACTCCCCCGTGAGGCTCTATGGCCAGGAAAAAAAAAACAGGGGAGAAAAAAAAATGAAACAAATGCTTAAAACACTAAAACATTTTCAATATCATACATTCACACATTTAAGAGTCCCAACACAAGAGAAATCGTATGATAAAAAAATTATAAGATACAAAGATCAAATGTAAAAAAAAAATAACTATTACTTGCTAGAAAATCCCTAACATAATTTTTTAACATACCAAACGAGTGGCAGCTTCGTGCAGACACAGAGAGCGTGTTCCAAATCCTGTTGCAAGTTGTCAGAGGGTTGAATTCAGACCTCACTGATGGAGTATGAAGAATCTGTAAATTGTTGGAAGTGCGGAGATGATAAGTCGATTGATCAGAAACAAAATATATATTTTTACATAGGGCAGCAGGAAAATGGCCATGCAACTGTAAAAAACGAAAGAAAAACAAGAAAGAAAATAGATAGATTTCAAATCAAGCAAGGGTTTAAGTGAAGATCGGTTAGTTTCCTTAATAAGAGTCCAAAACAAAAACAAAACAAAATATGTATTATTGGATATGCCAGTATAGAAGTAACTGAACGACCATAAAAAGATGGGGATAGGACAAGCAAGAAAATAGGGGCAGATCAAATTAATTAAGGGTTTAAGTGGAGATCTGGTATTTTTCTAAATAAGAGTCCAAGTTGTATCATTAAGCTCTAAAAAAAGCGGCAGAGACGAGCAGAACCTTTACATCCAAATATCAGTACGATATGAAACATAAGACTGAACTAGGCTGTAGAACAAGATTCTAAGAATTGACCATGGAAATATGTGTTTAAGCTTTCTAAGGATTCCAAGACTCCTGGAAACTTTCATTTTAATCAGGTCAATATGATGCTTGTACGAAAGATTTTCGTCAAGCAAGATGCCTAGGAGTCGAACGCAACGATCCCTAGGTTTACTTGGAGAACATCTTGATACGAGTATTTCATTTAAGTCAGGGCAAGTCTTTGAAACTCTGGAGAAAATGAGAAAAAATGACTTCCCGACATTTAAGGCAAGATAATTTACATCAAACCATTGGATAACTCTTTCAAAAAGGGCATTTATCTTTGAACGAAGATCAGACTCAGTTCTACCAGCTGTGCCAAGAGTAATGTCATCAGCAAAAGCATTAAGTGCATCCGGTAAGAACGAACTCCTGTCACAACTAGTGACGGATACTGGTTGACAAAGACGACAGCAAATGGTAGGTTTTAAATTTTGAACCGCATTAATAAGGTCATTGACATAGAATAAAAAGAGTATCGGCCCAATAACAGATCCTTGTGAAACGCCAAACTGTATTCCCGAAGGGTTCGAAAATTGCGGATCAACCGAGATGACTCGACCAGATAAATATGATAGAAACCAAGAATGAGGACTACCTCTGATACCAATAAGGAACAATTTCCGAAGAAGAATCTTGTGTGCTAATGAGTCGAGTGCTTTTCGTACATCGAGAAATAGAATAGCAGGCATCAGACCAGAGTCAAGAACTGAATGTAAATAATTCAAAAGAGTTGCGCATGCATGCTCAGTTGAGTGTTTCGCCCTAAAACCAAACTGAAAATCATGAAAAAAGTTTTTAGAATTAAGAAAATTAAAAAGTCGAGAAGGCATAGCCTTTTTAAATATCTTACTAAACACTGATAAAAGGGATATGGGACGATAATTTGCAGGATCATTCCTTGATCCACCCTTTAAAAAGAATAATAACGCGAGCACGCTTTAAAGCAATTGGGAAAACACCGTTTTCAAAGGAATGATTGATAAGTCTCGTGAGGGCAGAAATGATGATAGAATGAACTTTACAATCTTAGTCGGAATACGGTCTGGGCCAGAAGAGGAAGAATCCCTCAAACCATTGACAATCCTGGATATTTCAGCTTCAGAGGTAGGTTCCAATGCCATTGATTTAGGACAAGGTGGTCCAAGGTAAGACCTAAAGTCAGCCAGAGAAGAAGAAGGACCTACAGAAGAGGCTGTAGTTTTGCAGATATTAGCAAAATAGGAAGTAAACGCGTCTTGAACTTATAGTTCACCCTCTACATTTTCGCCTTCCATCACAATACTTGAAGGAGCAGAAGGAGACAGAGAAGATCCGGTCACACAAATTAAGGTTAAAGTCACCCATAACGACAAGTTCACAAGAATGAAGTTGGATTGTTTCCAAAACCTCATCAAGATTCTGAAGGAAAGAGGGAACAGACCCACTAGGAAACCTGTGTATATTAGCAACAATCAAATTTTCAGTTTGGGTTTTAATCTCAATAAATATGGATTCAAAAATTCCTTCTTCATTTCTTGACAGGTCACGTCTAACAGAGTTCGGAAGACATTCCGAAACATAAATAGCAAGGACCCCTCTAGCCATCCTACTTCGATTTAGATATTCCATCTTGTACCCCGAGAGATGCAATAGAGATTCATTTTTTAAATCAAGGAAAGTCTCACAAAGACCAATAATATCAGGGTGGCCACTACGCACTATTTTTTTCAACGCATCAAATGAAGAACAAAGGCCCTGTACATTAAGCTGAAGCACAGAGAAACTACCATCTCTTTTGGATACTCGATCTAAATCCGATACATATTTACTGCTAACTGAAAAATGGGGACTTGATGGTGATTTATTAGACTGACCTACTGAAGTATTAATCAAGCTAAGAAAGTCTATTGGATTATTTACAAATTGAAGCAGTCGCTCACCCAAGGAGGAGATGTCACCCGAACTAGAATAAAACAAATTCAAATTCAAAGAAATAAACTAATAAAGCCAAAACAATTAAATCTGAAATAAGGAATAGTGGAGAGGGAAAAAAAGTACATAAAAAAAGAAAAAAAAAGCAGGGACACAAAGGGAAAAAAAATGAAAATTAAGTAGAGACAGAAGAATAAAAAAAATGAAAAACAAGAAAAACGAAAACAAAAAACAAACAAACAAATTACAACTTCTAATACAAAATGCAATCAGCAATAGACCTTATTTTCTTTATTGCTGACCCTACATTAGGCTTTGCCAATATCTGACCCTGATCTGACCACGCATTACGCCGCATTTAGCCGCATTCAAAATGTCCCGGCGACGCTTTGTTAGGGACTCCGATATAAAAATACCAGTAGATGCAAGTCTAGTTTTTGCTTTAAACACTTTTCGGGCTACATCTTTGCTAGAAAATTTAACAATGATCAGAGCAACTCTAGTAGAATTTTCTTCCGTCTGTATGGTCTGATTATTCAGGTGGAGACGGTACACATTGATGAGATTAAAAGGCGAGAGTTCAGTCAGACATTTTGCTGTTCAGAATTTGAAGTATTGCCGTGCGACTTTCCACATTGGGTAACTGTTTGGCCCCATGAAATACAAGGCTGTCGAGTAGGGTTTCCTGATTAAAATCATCCAGCTTTGTTTCAATTCGAATGATTCTGTCCTCGAGATTCTCAATTTTAGTTCTCAGACCCTTTAATGTCTGCTTAATTTTCGCAAACTTCGGATTAAACTATAGTGTGATTGCATCATAAACCTGGCTGATTATTAGTTCAGCAGGCTCTTTCATTGACCTTGCATCATTAAACTTTTCAGTCACTTTCTGCGTTATATTTCCAAGCAAATCACTTTTTGTCTTCTCTAGCTGGGCTTCAGTAGCAACTAATTGCTCATAAATTGGGGCAACACTGGAAGAAACCAAGGTGGACCCAACTTTACCTCTAGCTTTCAGGGCTAAAAATGTCTTCGAAAGAGTCTGATAAATTTCAGGAGTATTTGCAAGCTCGGCAAATGCTTTTTTAACAGCAAACGTGGATGAATCAGTCGTTTTAGGGTCGTATTTACGAAGATTCGCATCAATGAGCCTGAATTCATCGTGACTTCCGTAGCAAAAAACGATGTATGTAGGCTTCCCTTTTGAGTCCTTACCAGGCTGAATAAATCTTATTGGCCAAAGAGGATAGTTCTTGAATTTAACCAGCGCAAAATCAGACTGCTTGAAAAGCTGCATAATTATTAAAAGTCTGATTAGAATGAGCCGATAAACAAGACAAAAAGACTTATCTTCGAGTGAGGGCCGAGCCTCACTAATGCATCCGAGTGGATTTCAAATCCAATCTGTGTGAAGTCGGCTCACCTGCCTTTCCTGCACGGCACTGAACAGTGCACGTTAACGTACAGGCCCTAAAACTGCCAATTTTACACTAAAATAGTCCTTCGAAATAAGATAATCTAATCAAATACAGTCAATAATAATCCAAAAATCCAAGTTATCAGCTATCCATACAATAAACAGCTTATCCAAATGATTTATCGTGATGCACTCAATCGCAATTACGCAATATAACAAAGCATAAAAGTTAATCCGATTGGCTTCAAAAACTAGTCCTTTCAAACAGTTCGTGGTAACGAACTGTAAGTAAGGAGCGACCCGGCTCAATGGTAACCGAAACTCTAGAAAACGGGTTTTTGATACCAATAGATATATCAAAAGAATCAGATTTCAATGCTGATTTCAAATATATAATTTTCATCAAGTTTAGTGCTACCCATCAAAAGTTACGCGCCTGAGGAAATTTGGCTGATTTTCAAAAAAAGGGGGAAAGACCCCCTAAAATTTATAGAACCCTTATGAAAATCACACCATCATATTCAGCGTATCAGAGAACCCTACTGTAGAGGTTTCAAGCTCCTATCTACGAAAATGTGGAATTTTACATTTTTTGCCAGAAGAAAGATCACGGATACGTGTTTATTTGTTTGTTTTTTTTTTCCCCAGGGGTGATCGTTTTGAACCAGTGGTCCTAAAATAACGTAGGAGGGCTGATTGGAACGAAAAGTAAAAGTTATAGTGCCCTTTTTAAGTGTCCAAAAAAAAGGAGGGCAACTAGGCCCCCTCCCACGTTTATTTTTTTCCCAAAGTCACCCGATCAAAATTTTGAGATAGCCATTTTGTTCGGCATGGTCGAAAATATGATAAATATGTCTTTTAGGATGACTTAACCCCCCGAAGTTCCCAGAGGGAGGGCTAAATTTTTTGAAGTTTACCAAATTTTAAAATATTGTTTTGGTTATGGGTATGTTAAAAGATGTTTTATGGTGTTTTTTTGGCTGGTTGGGGGGGGTATGGGGGGGTCAGGGGTTATGTTGGAGGATCTGTTAATGATGGAAGTTTTCAGGGGGGAAGGGAAATTGCCATGAAGGGGGCTCCGGACTTGCCAGAATTATTTATTGGTTATTGGGAAGTATAAAACCATATTAAGGAAGGATTTTTTATGGTGGGGGGGGGCTAGAAGAGGGGGTTACTCTGGAGAATATTTCCGTGGAGGATGTTTCTTTGGGGTAAGGGACATTTCGATGAAGGGGGCGCCGGATTTCCAAGAATAATTTAAAAAACGATCAGAAATTAAAAAAAACAACAAGTTTTTTCAACTGAAATGTAAGAAGGAATATTAGAACTTAAAACGAATAGAAATTATAACGTATGTGAGGGGGTTCTCCCCCAAGTCAATACCTCGCTCTTTACGCTACATTTTTTTTTAGTGATTTCAAAAGAGCTATCTATTCTAATTAAACGGCCTTTGTTATTCTGGGTTTTTTTAATAAATTTTTTTTTTTAATTTAACCGTACAGAGGTTCTAAGTGCATCCGCCGACAACACCATCATATGCGTAATAACATAGACGTAATAAAAAAAAAACAATAAAAAAACAAGCGATACGGCTCAATAGTGATCGAAACTTTTAAAAACGGAATTTTGATGTCAATAAATGTATCAAAAGAATTTGATTATAATGCTGATTCTAAATATATAAATTTTATTAAGTTTAGTATTACTCATCAAAGGCTACGAGCCTGAGAAAATTTACTCGATTTTTTAAAGAGGGGCCAAACATCCCCTACAAGTGAAGAAATTTTAATGAAAATCACACCGTCAGATTCAGCGTATCAGAAAACCCTATTACATAGGTTTCAAGCTCATATCTGCAAAAATCTGCAACTTTGTATTTTTTGCCAGAAGAAAAATATACGAATATAGAAGTTAGTTACGTAAGTTAATTTGTAAAGACATCCATTTAGCAAAAGAAAAGTAAAATTTTTATGCAAATAAAAGCTGCATTAACTAAAAAACGATCAGAAATTAAATAAAAAAAAACAAGTTTTTTAAACTGAAAGTATGGAGCGACATTAAAACTTAAAACGAACAGAAATTATTCCGTATATGAAAGGGGCTGTCCCCTCCTCAACGCCTCGCTCTTTACGCTAAAGTTTGACCCTGTCTCACAACTTTATATTTTAAAACAATAAAAAACTTTAGCGTAAAGAGCGTAAAATTTAGTATTACCCATAAAAAGATACGAGCCTGAGAAAATTTGTCTGATTTTCGAAAAATGGTGGGTACAGCCACTAAAATTCAAGAAATGATAGATAAACAAAGTCAAAATGATACCAGCAGATTCAGCATACCAGAGAACCCTACTGCAGAGGTTTCAAGCTTCAATCTACAAAAATGCTGAATTTTGCATTTTCTGCCATAAGAAACATCACGGATGCTTACTTGTTTTTTTTGTTTTTTTTTGCTTGTTTTCCCCAGGGGTGATCGTATCGAACCAGTGGTCCACGGAAGATCGACAGAGGGCTTATTCAAATGTAAAGTAAATTTCTAGTGCTCTTTTTAAGTGACCAAAAGGATTAGAGGTCAACTAGCCCCCGTCCTCCAAAACCTCCTTATCCCAAAGTCGTCCGATCACAGTTTTGAGACAGCCACTTTGTTCAGAATAGTTGAAAGGTTCAATAGATATACTTCTGGTGGGGACCTGGCCCCCCACAGCCCCTGGGGAAAGGACAGTAAGTTACGCAATTATGGTGCTACAGCGAGCAAACAAATAATATTCAGGAAAATTTAAGAAAATTTAAGAGAGAAAAACGGGTTTAATTCAAATCAAGAAGTGAATAAAACGTACGAAAAACGTACTTAAAAACGAACACAACGAAAAAACATTAATTAATAAGAAATCAGGGGCGGATCCAGGATTTGTTTAGAGGGGGGGGGGTCGCAAAATAGGTTGATCGGATAGACTTGCGTTAGAAGCAAGTTTAATTAACCCAAACTTGAGTTAATTGAGTAAATTACACTACTTTAGACTACGTTAGAGGGGGGCACTCCCTCGCCCCCCTCCTCTCTGGGTCCGCCACTGTAAGAAATTCTGAATATTTTAACTTCGCATCCGGGAGCCTTTATCAACGGAAAAAAAGAGAGAAAACAAAAACAATTTAAATCATTAAAAAACACACAAAAAACAGCACAACAAGAAAGAGAAAAAAAAAAGGAACACAAGACAAATAAAAAAAACAAACTTACATTTTAGTAAAAGTTCCTCAATACTGCTTTACTGTACACAGAACAGAAACCCCAAAATATCTAGATATTTTTCCTATATAGGATCAGATTGGCAAATGGGGTCTGTATTTTAATAAAAGTTCCTCAAGACTGCATAACTGTACTCTGTACACAGAACAGGAACACTAAAATCTCTAGATATTTCCCTCTTTATTTCTTTCATAAATTTTCTCAGATTCTCTTAAATGGGAAAGCAGGGTGGTCTAAGAAATTATCAAATTAATATTCAATTATTAGCCCTGTTGGTTGTTGGAAATATATAATTTTTTTTTAAGGATAGGATTTTCGCAAGGATAGAAGGATTTTTCACGGGAAGAGTTTTCCATGAGAAGCAAAGTTCTGGGGGAACTTTTCAGGATAAATTTTGCACAGAGGAAAGGGGGATTTCCTGGCATTATTTAAAAACCCCTCACAAATCAAATAAAAACAAAAAATCAACTGGAACCAAGGAGCAACATGAAAGCTTAAAACGAATAGAAGTTATTCCATATGAGGGTCTACTACCCCCCCCCCCTCACCTGGGAGAAAATCATGGCAGTGTTGCTTCTACATTAGATGTATTTATATTTTTTCGCAAATCAGAGGGCAAAAGCTGAGTATCTTCTTTATTACAGCAGTAGAGGGGGAGGTGCTACTCCCGCGATTCACCCCTGCTGCCACCTACAACTTTTTTGCACTCCAAATAAGGGCATAGCCTCCCTAGGGAGAATGATTGCGTAATCGGTCAATGACCTCTTTTTCCAAGGTCGATTTATTTGATGTTTCTATGTGTAATAAATCCTGGACGAAGGTTGCACATGCGCATTGAATTCTAACGGGAACAATGTTATTGATCTAGGACTCGAGGGGGAAGTGAATTTCCGAGAACTTGATTGCGTAATCGATCGTGAATGTCATGGTGTCCAGAAATAGAATTTGTTGTTGTTGCTCTAGGCAATGTTATGAGTTTCCCGGAAACAGTTAGATCACGTGTTTCCTTCTCAGCCAGTCAGCGAGTCGGATACATCCTCCTTCTCAGCCAATCAGAGGGCTGGTTACATAGTAGTGACGGAGGGAATATAAGGAACGGGTTTTTTGCTATAGTTTTATTAGTCTGTGAATAGAATTCAAGGAGTGAGAAGAAGAACAGTTTTGACTTTACTCATTTCGATATATAATTGTAATAATGAGTGGAATGTTTACCCTATTAGAAGTTGATAGTGGAGTTGATGATAATAGTACAAGAGCACAAACATTGCGGTGGAAATTACGAAAGGATCGCGGCTTTGTCTGGAATGGGATGCAGTATATGCGAGATATGTGATATCCTTGAGCAAATTTAAAATGGAGGATCAATTATGTTTCGCCGCTAAAGTTGATATAGCACATGTGAATAGACTTCAATGTGCTTTAAGTGCATTGGTGAAACATATTGAAGACAATAAACAGTATCGCTAATTGTACATGCTCTGTATTATTGATGTTGATGTTGTAATTATTCAATAAAATTGTTTCGAAATCGAAAATGTTCCCTTTCTTTTCTGGTTAGGGCTAACGAATCAGGCTCAGTCTAGAGTCAGCAGTCAGAGTGAAAGGATTGAAAAATGAATAAATTTGAGAAAGAGAGAATTAGATCAAATCTAGTGTTTATGGAAAAACATTTGATTTTGGATGATGTTTTTCTCGAGTTATCTCTTAAACGCAGGATATTCTCTTGTCAGGGAACACTTGACAATATAATGAGGAGTGATTCTCCCCCATTGGACTATTGTATGAAACTTTTAAAATTTGATTCAAATGCTTATACTCAATTTATTGATATATTAATTGGAACAAGACAGAATCATATTGTGGATATACTTTTGAAAAAATTGCCAATGGATTCAATGTAGATGGCTCCCCCATCATTCGAAAGAGGTAACGTTACAGAGTTACTCCTCTCTCCCCCATTTCCCTCTCGTTGAATTTATCGAACGAAGAGGATCAGTTTCGTTTTAGCTGTGAGTGAGTTGACATCGGAAACCGAAAAATGTTCTATATACGCCCATTGTGCATGTACACTCGTGGCAGTTGGACTCAAAGCGAGACATATACAATGATTCATGAGTATAGTGAAAGGTGCAGATTATGGAATCCTTGTAAATTACCTAGAGGCTATGCAGTACAAATTAAGGGATGTAATTCATGTCTTGAAGAGGTGTGTGACTCTCATCCTAGAGGGCACCTGTGCTCCAATTGTCACTATGATAAATGTGATCAGTGGGAGAATGCTTACCCCGCTATGATTGGAAAAAATCCCAAACGTGATTTTAGTTTATTTCTACGAGATTGGTATCGTCGCGGATTTAAATTATTCTGGGAAGAGGAATCTGGTCTACGATTCAACTGTTGGGGTAACAAGACAATCTGGTTTCTACGTCATCGTTGTGATGACACCACCTACTATGACTATAAACCAAGTGATTTTTATTTGATTCTGACGGAATGTGATTCACCATTTGAAAACATTGTATGTGATATTGCTTCAAATAGACAGATTGAAACTCGTGAATTTCATGATATGAATGCAAATAGTATCATTGACTATACAAAGAGATATGACAAGAGTGAAGTTACATTATACTGTAGAAAATATGACCCTGACTTTGCAGTCAATCAAGATCAATATACAGTGAATCCAACTGATTTACCAGCATTAGTGGTTCACGACAGTTGCCTAGTAGATGAAGAAATCTAAAGTGAAGATTTAAAGACATTGTTGTATATATGCATTTTATTAATAAACAAATTCACAAACATTTTTTAATCACTTTACTCTTAGGACACTGAAATCGATACCGGCTAGTCTTCAGGGGGTATTACCCACGTGAAATTAGTTTAGGCTTGGCTTGCGAATTAGACTTTGACAAATCAGATAGTAAGTATATACACAAATTTAGAACACACAAACTGTTAGTTCCTTTACGCTAAGGAATGTAGTTGACAGATCCTGAACCCTCTTCCGATTTTGAACTATAGTTTTCCCACTGCTCTCAATATAGTTGCTGATGTGAGGCGTGTAGAATGTATAGGGTAGACCAAGAGGATCAAAAAATTCAATCGTACTTACTGTTAGAAAATGCTCAACCAATGACCCGTCAGCACAGTCGATGGACTGCTATTAACAATAATTAAGGTATTGTTGACACTTTGAATTTTTCCATGAAAGTCCGAAGGCAGACAATAGGAGTTGTACTGGGACATGTAGGGGTCCATATTAAATACATTGAATATTTGACTGGTGTTCATGGCGCCAAGTCTAGTAGAACACTGCCTTCGGGAGTGATTTCCCAATAGGTTTCATATTGGTTTAGTGAGATTAGGGCAATACTCTCAGCCAATGGGTCGGTAAATGTACACTCTAAACGTACACTCCCCGTACGTACTATACTCATATCCTGTGTACCCGACAAATCCAGTACAATGATACCATGTGTTTTAGCAAACATATCTTTGGTTATACCATTTTCGAATAGTTGCAAATCATTATCTAGGGTTTGAATGGTCAACTCGTACAGTGTTCTATAGGATTTATCAAAGGATAGATTATAGAGTGGAATGCCATTTACTTTGCGCACAAGAGATAAAAGACCAAACATCTCGAATTTCTGTGGGCATTCAGTCCATGATCCTATTGCACTGGCGCTTTTTACAAATGCCAAAGCCAATTTCGAGGGAATTTCACCATTGATAAAGGATGAATCGGTGAAGGTGCGTGAGCCCATTGCAATATGACGCTGATTGGTGATTGTATGAGGAACAATTTAATATTGTTGCCATTGGCTCTCAGTTTTTCCACGGCCAAAGCAACAGAACTCATAACCTGTTGTTTGCGTACATGAAGTATTGCCGAGGTGAGGGAGAGACTTACATCAGGATTGGTAGCAATTTCTTTTCTCAAAATGAAATTGGAGGGTGCAAGCGTTAGTTTTATATCCACTTTAACATTGGGTGGCAGCCATTGGGGTATATTAAATATTTCATGATATATTTTTCCAACTAGATGTAATTCACTAGTTGCAGCATTTTTAAGTGCATCTGTACTATCAGTATTAGTAATATATTCATATCCATTGGAGGTGCCTCTCAATTCCTTGTATGACTTGGGTGTCATCAGCATGAATTGCATATAGTTTGTATGATTTGAGAGATTGTTGCTTGTGCTCACCAGTGTGCCATTGTTATAGCCACTAATTTGACGAAATAAATTATGTAGTATACAATTTTCATAGAATATTCCATCGCCCCGAATTGGCATTGTATTATCAGATTTCAGGACTTTCATTTTCAAATCTATAAATGTTGAAGACATGTCCATAAAGTAGTCTTCATTGGAATAAATTTGAAAGTGGATATTATCAGAGAGGGCTTGTAGTGGATAAAATTGTTCAGAGTATCCATGCTTGACACTCACATCGACATTTTCAGTATTGAATAGATTCAATGAGGCGGTGCTTGAAGGTTGGGAATCCTTATGCGGCAGGTAGTACATTTTTAGGAGAAGAAATCTAGTTTCGATCTGACAATTTTTTTCCTGGGACTTCTTCTTCTTCTACTGTTTACAGCACTTGTCGGCTTTTTCCTTCTTTTCTTTGACAAGAGGGATGATGTCTTTCGTTTCCGACCTGAGTGGAGACTGATGAGGGATGCATTGTTTCTTGACCTTTTTAAGCCTTTTCCATTTTGTTTTAATCTCTCGCCAAGGGTTCGCACACTGGACCTAATATTTTCCAAAGCACTTTTTTTAAAATCCTTGCCGGAGCCCCAATCGTACAGAGTAGAGGATGCAAAATCTGTCACAGTCGGTACAAGATATTTTCTAGCGAGTGGTAGTGAAGAGCGAAACAGCTTAGCAAACCAAATGCCAAGACCATAGCCAGACATTGACGAGCAACCTTTGTAATAGTCCATTCCATTGCCCTGTTGTCTCGGGACAAGAGTATTAACAGAGCAATCAATATCTTGGCAAGTGAATACCACTTTTTTATGAGGCATCTTGTTGTTGAATAACTTGTAAAAAATGGCAAGTAATCAGAGTTGAATCCTTTGTATTTGCTCTTTTATTTCCTATTTTAGTTCTTAGTGTTAACTGACTGAGGTCCAAATAGGTAGTTTTTATGTGGACATATTAAAGATGCTGTCTCTTGTAATGGTGAATGTGTTCCTGATTGCTTTTTTGTTCAAGACCTCGTAGAAGGGGAACGTTTGAATTAACAACCCAGGATGTTTCCACAAATGAAGCGTAGAGAAATATACTGGTGTTCGTGGAGAAGCCAGGCGGATATTCAGAAAAAATGAAGTTAGTGTTTCCGGCACTTTTACCATTGATTATATTGAGCTTAAAGCCAAGAACATCCTTTAGATTATCGTTGAGAATAACCTTTTCACTGGCAATAGGTGAACTAATTTAGATCTTGCCCTCCTCCTTTGAATAGTTGAAATGAAAAGCCCCCTTTTTACGAGCGGAAATTCTTTTATTAATAGAACGACATAAATCATTCATACAGGTGAGTTCCTCATAGGGTAATTCAATATATGGATAATCCATCCAATTGATTTTTTGAATTTGTTCTTGATCACCTGTCGGTGGCGGCGGCCAATCATAGGGTCTAATTCTTATTTCATATTTACGATCCTTTCTCAGGATGTCATAGATATTTTTGAGAATACAGTCAACAAGAGCTACTTCATACTTTCCGTCGTCGTCGAATTTGATGGTGGGGGAGAGTTTTGTCCAAAAATCACTTGTTCTATTCAAGTCATTGTAGAGAGGATCAGAAACATTGGACATGAAAGTCACATAGAAATCATTGGGCATTGTCAATATCTTCAGCACTGACCCAAGAATCAAAATCTGAGTTGTATCCTAGCCAGCGAACAAGTAACTGTCTCTTGCCATGGCGTGTACGACTCTTTAATATCTTTTCAATTTGATAAATTTCACTAGTGTTTCTAACTTTTTGCAGTTCATATTCATAAAAACCGCAGAGCATCTCATCATCTTTGGTGTCTCGCAGTCGATAGGTCGTGGGTTCAGTGTCTATGATTTTGGACATAAAAAGTTCGGTGCTCCATAAATAATTCCCCGTTGCAAAAATATTGCTGGCTCTATTAATTCGAACAGTATCACCAACATTGAACTTCTTCTTCTTTTTCTTCTTCTCATTGACATTGGAGTATTGCTTTAGAAAAGCATCAAATGTATTCTCATTGTAGTGAGCATCCGTTGGTGTTGATTTGGACAGAGATCGATGGGGTCGTTGACTATAAATAAACATGATTTTATCTAAATCATGAATAAAAGCCGGTGTATTTTTCAATGTGCAATATCTTGAAATTAATAGACGAAACGTTTTTATTAATCGTTCAGCCCATGCAGCCTTTATCGGACAGTGACTATGATAAAGTGTTGTATTATATTTCAAAAGAACGTTTTGCATATGGGGATTAACAAATTCACTGCCACGATCCAATTGAATTTTTCTATACGAATCCTGTTCAAGAATACTTTCAATGGCCCGAGCAACTTCAACACCTCTCTTTGAACGTAGTGGAATGGCATAGGCATAGCGATTAAAGAGACTGATTGCCACCAGAATATATTTGTAGGGTATATTGTGACGTTGTTGAAGTAAGTCTAGAGTTAAAATATCCATTTGCATTATATTCCGTGGGAAAAATGCTTTAGTTTGTCGATAGTGTTTGCCGCGATGCATTTGATTTCGATGCAGTGTGTAACTCGATACATTCTCTAGGTACTTTTTTGAATTTTTCAATGTGGTGGTGCCGAAGACTTTGGAAAGAGTTTTGGGGGAACTTAAACTCCTCACCCCACCAATATTTTCATAGACACCTTTCAGAACTTCATCAATTTTGAACGTAAACAAGTAGTGTAATGTCCACTCCCCTTTTGCACACTGGCGGGCGAATCAATTCGTCCTCGCCTTTGAATAGCAGCCACAAGTGTTGTAAAATCAATACTACTGCTGATAGTATCTTCAAATATTGAATCTTCTTCTTTTTTAAATGGTGTTGGTGGAGGACTATATTCTCTTAGTTTCTTTAGAATTTGCTTATTGCCAATAAGACTTTTGGGAAAGTTTGATACATACAGAAAGGTGTATAGATTATTGTCAACAGATAAAAGTCCTTTACGATTCGTCACCATATCACAAATTAAATCAACTAGATTATAACTTTTTCCCTGAATTATAATTCGTTTCCCTGTGCTCTCGACTTGAACTTGATCGCCAGTTTCCAACATGAGATAAGATAATACTCTTTTACTCTGTTCTCGATAAGTCAATGGCAATAGGTTTCCAATTTTCAATACGATCGAATTCAATTCCTTCTCCTTTGGTGCTGCTGCAGAATCTTGAGGAGATGTTTCCTGTTTAGGGGGATCGGTGGCGAGTCTCTCACGATAAGGTGTATATTTGTCCACACGTCGCAATGCATCTTGAAGTAAAAGCAGTTTTTTGTCATCGGCAATATTCTCATCGTTAATGAATTTGCTTAGATTGTCTTCAAAATGTTTGATGGGCGAGAGGACAAGTTCAAATGGTGTCAATTTATAGGGTTTTGCCATTCTCACTAGAGAAAACTGTTTACAAGTCCTGCAATTATCGGTCGTAAAAGTGTGAAAAAGCTACTGCCCGCCTGAAGGAGCCGTGTTAATTTAAATTTTTTTACCATGTTTTTAAAAGCCAATGCGGGGACACTGGAACTATGTTTCGTTGTATGTTGTCTAAAACCATCTTGCAGTTGAACATTGCCCTCAGTTAAATTTAAACAAAGTTCAGATATTAGATTAATGAAATCATTGTCAACCCCATGTTTGAGTATAGCCTTCCTAAGCAATGGTTTTGAAGTAATTAAAACGGAAAACAGATGTCGTTGTTCGTGTAGTTTCTTAAGTGTCATAATGGTGACTAATAGTCTTTTCTACTGTTCACATGAAGATATACTGTAATTTCATTGTCGAAAATGTCGGTGACTACGCGAAGATCCTCGGGCGTTCTCTGATTAAGATCCAACAAAATGTACCCATAGTGATTGCTCGTCACCTGGGTGTCTGCTGGCACTCGCAAGGGAGGGGTTCCAGGATCTATCTGTTTCTTGTGCGTTATGAGCGAGCTAGACTCACGAACGACTCGATAGATAATATAAACGGTGCAATTCAATGCAAGGGTTCGCATACATTTGCTCTGATGAAACAGATTGTGTAGAACTAGAGTAACGTAAATGTGTTCATGATTGGAGAAAACTGTGAACAGTTGTATCATTTCCTGTGATAAATTTTCAATTGATTCATCCAAATCATCAATAATCAACCACGATTTCGATTCAATACTATTGAAAACATCAAGTCCTCTTATAAATTGTATTTGTATGGATGTGACAATAGCTTTTATTTTATCATAGGACTCCTGCCAAATACTATAGCACTAGTAGATTTTTTTCGGCTTCTTCAAAAACATTTTATCGCAATTTTGAATTATTCTAGCTAAAAGCGTTGTTTTCCCCGACATTGAGGGACCACACAGAAACGATCTGAAGGGTGTTTTAAATTGATACATGCTGCTGCTGTTGGGGACAACAGTCGGACTGCAACTAACTGTAAATCATATGTGCTCAATGAATAAGTAGTAATTTCCCCCATAGATCTATCTATTCAAGAACAGCAAAAACAATATTTCATGGCAGCATTTATTTCGGCACTGCATGAAAACAAATATTTGCAGTCAACATGAACAACGATAAAAATAATAACACTTGTTCAACAAGAAGAATTGACAAAATTTCATGGTGGTCAAAATGAAAACTCTATTTGTTCAACATGTACACAGGGCAATGATAACACTTTATAAATAAGCACTTATTGTTTTTAAAAACACTTTTCTGTACAACACTTTATCTACAATAAAAAACACTTTTTGCCCATCATCAACACTTTTCTGTACAACACTTATTGTCCATCATCAACACTTTTCTATACAACACTTTTTGTACAACAGAAAATACACACACGGGAACTAGCAGCAGCAGCACAGTTGAACTTGATTACGGTGAATTTAAAGGTGTGGCCCCCCCAGGGGGCCGCGGGGCCGAAGGCCGGTCGGCCGCGGGCGGGGCCCCCCCCCCCCCCCCGGGGACCGCGGGTCCGAAGGCCGGCCGGCCGCGGGCGGGGACCCCCACCCCCACCCCCCTGGGCGGCCGCGGGAAGGGATCCCCCCCCCCCCCCGGCAGCGGCGGTGGAAAAAGAATAGTTGTCGTCACGGCTATGGGTTAGTGGATGGGTTAGTGGTGGTGGTGGTTAGTGCTTGGGTTAGATGGATAGTTGGTTAGGTTAATTTATGAAAGGTTGAGTGGTTAGTCAGATTAGGTTAATTTATCCAGACCAAGTTGATTGCGATAGTCTATGCATTCAACTCGATCTGAAATACGGTAGTGGCCGTGGGGTAGGACAGTCACACCATTCTCGAGCACATAGACTTTGTCGGATATACACGACATTGCATTCTTTTCCACTCTCACAGTATAATTTCTATACTGTAGAGAGTGAATTGCAAGCACTTGTGCTCTTGGCACTAAGCTACTTTCTACACAGTCTCTATACACGCTCATGTTGAAATTGCTCTTTACAAAATGTGTAGGCACCCCTTTACATGCCTTCTTTACATCACCACTATGTGTTTCCACGCGATAGACTTTGGAATCCGGGAACACCCCCCGGGATATCAAATCACTCTCCGTCTCTGATTTTAACATTAATAGTTGGTTGGGGGCTTGACGTTTCACCAGTTTGGGGTAGAGGGATGGATTCCAGTTGGTGAAATCCATCCGCGAGCTGATGTGTTCCCCCTTTTGCAAATCACCCAATAAATCCAATTCAGTCCCATTTACCTTTAACAGCAGAGAATCTGTATCACCATAGTAAACTTGAACCTCCCCCTCCCGTGGCCGTTGCACCTTGCACACATTGTAAAAGAACGACAACATGAGCTTTTTGGAAATTTCCAGTACTGAACTGCCGCCTGCAATATTCTTGTTCAGTACCACATTTCGCTTTCGCCTGTGTAGAAGAACCATGCCGGTCTCTATGCTCCTGAACGATGTAAAATTTGAATCGGAAATAATTCGTGCACACTCTAGAGGGTCAGTCATGACATCGCAGCGAGATCCATTACGAACGTTTTGACACATTTTGTCAAACGCTGAATTTATAATGAGCTTATACATTTCCTTCTCCACCTTTGAGTTTGCCTTAGAGCGTTTATCGACAAAGGTGTCGATAAACGTTTTCAAGTAGGGTCGCTGATTGAACTGCAGGACCCTCTGTATTTTGGTGATCTTGAAACCGTTGCTCACAATCCAGTGCAAAAGCACATAGTGAACAACAATATTCTCTTTAGGGCCCAAATCAGCAATCAGTTTCTGTTTAGAGGGAGTCCAATGCATCCCCATATCCTCAACCAATGAACAATTGTAGGGGCTCAGAGAGTCCCTGCTCACGAGCCGATTGATACAGGGAAAGACAAAATCTTTGACTGAGTCGTGAAGCGCCAGCGGAATGTGACCATCAACTTCAAAGAACCATCCTTGTGGCCCATTGTCCTCGACGGTGGTAATTTCGGAGAACTCACAAGGATTCTCAAGCCATTGATAGTTCCCACACGGCAAAGAGTAGTTGGACAGTGCCGAGGGGTACAATGAGTTCATGTCCAAGAACACTGAATTTGACTTTGCACCGGTGTTTTGCCCGCTCGGATCGGTTGACAAGACACGGTCCCAATGAAAAACATACCCTCCCCTCATTGAACGCTCTACAAAAAGGTGTTGGTCTACATCCGTGATTAGGCCTAGTTCCTCCCAGCTAATTTTTAAAATTAAATCCATCACTAGATGGGGTGTGGAAAAATAATAGCCTATATCAAACCCGAACTCCGAATAGATCTGGTCTGTGTTCTTACAGACTATATCCAACAGAGTTAGAGCGTCACTGGCCAAGTACAGTCTACAATAATCCCACCCATTTTTACAATCCCCCTTGGACCACACCTTCTTGGCAAACTCATACTCCTCGGCTGTGCATTCACTGTTAGTCAGTGAATTGTGAAAAGTTTCAATTGGAGATAGTTTCACCTCACTTAAGCGAGTGCCGGAACAGTAATAGTCATGTGCGTATATACCTTTGCATGTCAACAGATCATACATTTCACTGTCTGGAAAGTGCTGTTTAAGCAAGGGAAAGCTATCAAAATTGTCACTTTTTTGCACTTGAATCAATTGACTCAATGCCTTGGGAAAAAAACTAAAGGAATCTAAAAAACTGATTCTATTCCAGCACGTATGTCCATTATCCACTGCCTGCTATTTCAGTTCGAGAAGCAATAACTTCTCGGCTGATTTGGGAATAATGTTGTAGATAAATAAACTATTTACCCATGGACAATTTACTCCCCCTCCCTCTCTCTGCATAAGTGCCAGTGCCGGTCAAATAAATATTAATTCATAATTTGAGTTATGAATAAAAACAGGGATAAAAAACTGTTGGATAACATTTAAATTACACGATTGATGCGCACCCCCTCTCAAAGTACTCCCCCCCGAGAGTCGTTCCGGTCACCCTTGGTCCTGATCTCTGCCTTTCCCCCTCCCCCCTCTTTTCCCTTTAGTCCCCTTATCCCCCTCTACAAAATCCCCCTTGCAAACCCAACATATTTTTTGATTTTTAATCTCGAGACGATCCTCTGCAGACAACACCATTGGATAATGAGTATTTCTCAAACGAGAATTAGCAATATTAGCCGTTCCAATCAGTTTATTCAATGCCTTAACGATGCACTCGGGTCCCTCATCTAATGTTTCAATTATTTCTAACAACTACATGGTGTTAGAATTGTCTCTTTGCGCGTGGGCGTAGGACAATGCAATAGCCAGATGTTCTTTGACTCGGTTTGGAAATTGGGGGTCATTCATCTCCACCAACTTAGCCTCACAGTCCAAAGATATTTTGTTGCACTGGAGAAGGGTGTTTTGAAAATTTTTAAAACGTAGAATTGCCCTATCCCCTGAAACCGTTTCCACTGTCTGGTAGCCATGCTGTCTACAATGCTTCATATGATCCCGTAGTTTCATATCACGACGGAATTGTGATATGCATGTTGGACAGTAGAAACGTTCCCCCTATGCTTACCACCCCCCAGAACTCTACTAATGTCAGTGATAGGGTTAAAATGGCCGATTGCGTTCGGTTCACTAGGCGGCGTGTATAACAACCAAACCCAGTGTTTAACCAAATAAACTGACGGACCCCTTACGGGGAAGACCACCCCCTTCTTTTTAGAACGAGTTCCATCTTCAAATTCTGTTTCATACTGAACCACAGTAACGCCGATATTTAAGTGGGCATTAGCCCTTTCAAACATGTCTATGGATCTAAGCGTCACTGGATATTTCCCTTCTAGACATGAGAAATCTACAACTGGGAAAGCGGACCCCTCCTTCCCGTGCATAGCCCAAACGTCTAAAGTTTTCTTGGAAGAGTCTTCTGTTAGAATCTGAAATGCTCAGATGATGATTGAATACCTGACCCAAATATATCCTATTTAAAAATGAATCCGCTGGACAAAACGACACCCCACAAGATCTTGTTTGTATTTTACAACTTTCTCCCTTTCCTACCCACCTGCCCCCCCTCTTACTAGAAAATATTTCTTAATGTTACAAATAGTAAAACTTAATTTTTCAATAAAAAGAACTAGAGAGCCACTTCCGTTTTCATTAAAGTTCTCAAGATGCGCTATAATTTGATCGACCCAATCTATGAAAGCTCCCTCAAAACTTTCTAAATTTGGATAAACCAAACGCATCTCGGAATGTACATAATGATAATAAACTTCACTTTTCCCCTCATTTAAATAGAATACCTTTAAACCAATAGACATCTTAATTGAATCCCTACCCCCCCACAACTGAATTTGATTCTCCAGTCGTGCACGAATTTTGTCTAGTTATGCATGCACAATGTCTACAGGGTCAAAAACAAATTTTCCCCCCATTAGTGAATTAAAGGGATCACCAAACGTTGCAGTGAAAACAACTATATTATTTAACATTCTGTTGGATAGCTGAAAGTCTGGGAATGGTGTACCCCCCTCCCCCGCTTGTATATTACACCCTCCCCCAAGTTGTTCAACAATATCTGAGGAATGCTCCACTTCAGTTGTTCGAAGTGGAGTCGTTAGGGTATCGGAGGTTTGAGGGTTCCCTGTTAATTACCGTGTAAGATCGTCTAAAATTTGCAAGGTATTCGGACTTAGCAAAGGTAAGTCCCCCACTTCAACTGTGCTACTATCTAAATTAGTTAAAAAATCATCTAAAAACTCGTCAATATTAAAAGGTACTTCAATGCTATCGTCCCATGTTTCATTGTTGGGGGACTCCACGTGTGCCTCCTCTTCTTCCTCTTCTTCACTGGACGGAGAGTAGGGGACCAATGCAATCTATAAATGAAAAAATAGCTTATTTTCAAAGTGTTCAAATCAGCCCTACTGTTACAATTTGGATTATTATTGCTTAATAACATATGGTTAATTCAAATGAAAGAAAATCTAAGATATGACATAGAAGGCGACAATTTGTTCGTTTATTTTCAAAGTGTTAAAAATTGTTTTTTTTTTCGGCGCTTTTCGGAGCCACAGCGCATCCCTGACCCGCGGCGCTTCCTCCAACGCTTCCCTGACCCGTGGTGCATCCCCCGGTGCTTCCCTAACCTTGCCCCCACAGCACTTCCCGGTGCATTCCGGGCTCCGCGGCCCCCGGTCATTTACATAATGTCCCAAAAAAGTTGAAATATTCGCTTAGACTGCATACAGGTTCGGTGAACTCTTCATTAGCTCACAATTATTGTAAGCCGCCGCGCCAGTTTTCCGATTTCCAAGACCGAACTTCAGACGAGAAAACAGTACAAATAACTGCTGTAAATCTTTAACTCGGTATATCTTCAACACTATGTCCCGATCACTACATGCTTGGAAATTTGTTTCACTATTGAATTCTCTTATAAAAATATTAGTCAACAAATGATTTTATCCCTGTTTGAAATATATATACATGGTTCGAATCTCTCTCTCTCAGTTAATACTATTAAATATGTTTTATATAAAATAGTGAAATAGATTAGATTTAGAGTTACAAATGTTGAGCTTTAATTGACATGAAATTACAAATTGCAAATATTCGCTTATGAGATAGCGGCGAAGAGATAGGGGGAATGAATATAAAATAGCAAAAATTAGAAAAAATAGCATTTAGATTTTCAAAGGCAGTGATTATTAATTGAAATTACCTAAAAATATTCACTTATGAAATATCGAATTGATAGCAAAGATTAGAAAAGAGTGGTTTCTTTTCAAAAAAAAAAATACATTTAGATATGTAATATGAGGTTAATATCTCACAGAGATAAGTTTATATTGGGATTGAAAAGGACTAAAAATTGGAAGACATAGAAAGGTAGGAAAAAATGCTTACATTTGCATAATCCCTCTGGGCTTGTGCACTCGAAGGACCAGGTAGTGTGTGTTGGAAGGTGGACGGGGTGGTGTCGCTATGTTCTTGCGCGACTGGGCCGGCTATTTCACGATCTTGCATAGATGAGCCGGCAGGGCTCACCATATTATAAGAAGCCGCCCATTCTCTTTTCGGTTTTTGACCGGACTGTATGGTGGCTGCCTCGTCATCTTTGGCTTTCTTGGAAGGAGGGGGCACGCATTCTTCATAATTGGCCTTAAAAAGAAGAGAAAAAATTTGTATCTAAATAATTTGCCCCTTTTTTACAGAAAGAAAGTTATTAACTACAATTTTGTTTAGAAAAGTATTGCATTTTAGTAAAGCAAAAAACCCATATTCTTTCCCCCTAAATTTAGGAAAATTAACCCACCCTAAGTCTACCCTCTCATTGAGTTAATCATGTGTTTTTATTCAAGCGAAAGGCATATCTTACTACCTTTTATTCAAATGTTATAGCTAAAATCACTAAATGACGAAGAAGCAATTAAGGTAAGAAACAATTATCTTTTCTATTTTGTCACTATTAAAAGTGCTAACCCCCTCCCCAGCAAAAAATCCTGGATTCACGCTCCCCTCCTGGGAATATAAAAGAAACTTTATCGAAAGAAAGCTTGAAAATAATCTGTTTCTCTTCTCCAAAATAGCACATTGCGTCTGCGCATAATTATTAGAATTGCCTCAAAGTGTTTTAATTTTGACGGAGAAACAGTTCCTTTTGACTTTGGCTGCTGCGTTCGTAAACACAGAGAGGAAAGGGTGACAGCTAATTATAGGCCTCGCACTGGAGAGCCTTGTGTCGAAACCAGAGCGGTATTTTCATTAAAAATTGACAGAAGTCAGTGATCGCTTTAGCTGGAAATATAGAAGGAAGAAATTTAACGAAATGGTATTTCTTTTTGTGAGAATTTTATTGTAAAACAATGGTGGGGGGGCGAAGGATTTGAGGGTAAAAGAAAATATTTTATGTATTTAATTTTGACGGAGAAACAGTTCCTTTTGACTTTGGCTGCCGCGCTCGTAAACACATAGGAAAAAGGGTCAGAGCTAATTATATGCCTCGCGCCGGAGAGCCTTGTGTCAAACCAGAGTGGGTTAATAACAACAGTGACGGAAGTCAGTGGACACTTTAAATCACAATAGAGAAAGGCTATAATTTTTCGAAAGAAAATTATTTCTTTTTGCTAGAATTTTGGTTATAAAACAATGGGGGATGGGGTTAGGTTTTGAGGGTAAAAGAATATATTTTATGTTGTCCTTGTGAGTATACAGATTGTAAAGTGATGTTTGTATTGTATGTGGGGGGGGGCTTACTCGAATATACTAGAGGGTGACCAATGAAAATAATTTTATTTTGAAAATAAAAATAATGAAAACAGAACTTACATGGTAAATTGAAGTTGCCAAGGCTTCAAGTTCATCAATAATTTCATGTGTTCTATCCATTGTGTCACAATACTTTCTGATAATTTAATCACATTGCATGTCCGTTATATACGAAATCTCAAGGGCAAATTGTTATGTAACGGGGAAAATCATATGTAACAAGCCCTCTGATTGGTTGAGAAGGAGGATATAACCGACTCACTGATTGGCTGAGAAGGAAACACGTGATCTAACTGTTTCCGGGAAACTCATAACATTGCCTAGAGCAACAACAACAAATTCTATTTCTGGACACCATGACATTCGCGATCCATTACGCAATCAAGTTCTCTGAAATTCACTTCCCCCTCGAGTCCTAGATCAATAACATTGGCCCCGTTAGAATTCAATGCGTAGGTGCAACCTTCGTTCCGGAGTTATTACACATAGAAACATCAAATAACTCGACCTTGGAAAAATAGGTCATTGACCGATTACGCAATCATTCTCACTGGGGAGGCTATGCCCTTATTTGGAGTGCAACAGAGTTATAGGTGGCAGCAGGGGTGAGTCGTGGGAGTAGCACCTCCCCTTCTACTTACAACAACAACAGTAATCTTATCATGGATTTCCCGTCATTATTTGAAAAACTACCAGAAACTAAATTAAAGCAACAATTTTATTCAACCGAAAGTAAAGAGCAACACTAAAACTTTAAACGAACAGAAACTATTCCCTATATGTGGGGGGGGGTCCCGTCCTCAATACCTCGCTCTTTACGGTAAAGTTTGACTATTTTTCTCAATTTTTTAAGAACGACTCCTGAAACACGAGGGCCGTTTTATTAGAATAATAAGAAGCTCTTTGAAAGTAACAACAAACTTTAGCGTAAAGAGCGAGGTGTTGAGGAGGGGAAAACCCCCTCATATACGGAATAATTTGGTGTTTGTTTTAAGTTTTTATTTGCTCTTCACTTTCAGTTGAAAAAACTTGTTTTTTTATTTACTAACTTAAAAGGAATGATGACAAATTCAAAAATTTCAGCATCAAATAATAGGAAGGTTAATGCCAATATTCAACAGAGAATATAAAATCTGAAAGTGGAAAATTGAAAAAACGTGACAGCTGAAAGTATAATCAAAAACCTTTGAAAAGAGTGAAACGGAAATTTTTTAACGAAAAGTATCTTGTAGAAATGAAAAATGTATTCAGTGAGAATGCCTCTCAGGGAATTTCCAGAATAGTTGCAGATGGAATTTAGTGAGCTATTTAAATGATATGAAATTTATATCACTTTTCAATTGTTAGAGGAGGGGATCTTTTGTACTGCCGTTGAGCTGAAAATATAGACGTGGATTTGATGATGTAAATTTTGCAGACCGAAAGAATTTTTGGACCGAACGACTTCCTTGTGCACGTTTCCGCCTCTAGCTGATGCTAGAAACTTGATACTAAATCAGTCCTGAACTGCACCGTTGGTTACCACCGTATGACCAATGCAAAAAAATAAAAAAAATGATAAAACTGCAATCTAGCAGCTTTGGAGAATTCAGGAAGCTGTCATGCTAGTTGAATGAAATGTTTCAGGAATTGATATACAAGCAGGTCTAGGAAGGTGTTTTTCCAATCTTTTACCTTCGCCACTTCCTTTCTTGTAAAGCTTTAAAAGTCGTTTTCTTGAGCTTGGATTAGAGTATGTTTTTCTTTAGCTGTGGCCCACAACAAGTAGTTCCTTTGACTTGAACTCTAAGCGAAATTTGACTAGTTTTAACTTTAAAAAGAAATATTCGCCTTCAGAGTCTACTTTTTTGGACCCTAGGCTTTGGTAAAGGATTTCCAGGAAAAAAAAACAAATTCTAAGCCAAATCAGATTTTGTCCTTGGTTCGGATAGATGTCTATGGAATATTTCAAACCTTACAAGAATAGAGCGAGTAGATGCGTGCAATTACAATATTTTCAGAGCCCCTTGTTTGACTGTATGTCTGTTCCTGAAATTTTCAGTCACATAGCTCAACAATTTTTTGAATTGCCGAAAAGCCGCTATGCTGAAGTTTTACCGTTTTCGGGTTTGAATCACCCGATACTGACATTGAATCGTGCGTAGCAGAATTCACGTATTACATTTTATAGAATCACCTAGTGAGAGAAGTGAACACAGATTATACCCTTCTTCTCTCGACTACCCGCCCACTCCCGCAAAAACCTCCAAACTCTTACAGAAAATTCAACATTCTCCCATGTTTGTACGTAAAATTTTATTTTTAGGAGAAAGTACTTCACCACTTTTGAATTACGAGCATCTTGCCAGTCAACTAACTCACTAATAGCGAAAAGTGTGAAAGACTTGGAGAGACAAAGGGATATGTCTGCCCTAAATACTAGTAAATCTATAACTATTTGTACATTAAAATATTACTTTTATGCCACTAATCTATGAAAGGTCTAAGAACCCTTCTCATCGCAACCGTCCAAGTAATGGCATCCTAAAGCAATATTTACTTGAGCAATATCTGTCACAAAAGATGAGCGAATGTGCCAGTGTTCTTCGCACATCACCGTTTGAAAAGCTCCTGAGCTTTTAATGCCAATTACCATGTCCCTAATTTCATTGGTTTAAGCCCATGCCCTTCTGTAAGCCCTGCATATGGTAAGCTACCTAAGAGATACCTAAGATACTAAGCGGTCATATTCATTTAAAAGAATCTCCTTGACGGTCCCTCGCTTGGGAGGGTCAATATGTTTCTTAACCACTGTAAGCTACGGTTATTATTGGAAAAGCTGGTACAAATTGCAAGTTTTCAGTGTCACAAGGTATTTTGTCCCGGCGGTATCAACACGACCTAATAAATAACTTATATTCAAGTTTATCTGTCGTAAGAACGACCATCTAGTTGGTAGCTAGCGCTGGTGAACAAAACGGCGAGAAGAAAAAGGAGACGACAGTGCTATTTGCCACAATATGGGTTTTATCAACGGGTTTGTGATGGTAGCTGCATCGACTTTTTTTTTGTATCTGATACCATTTTTGAAGTGTTTTGGGACTCCTTTTCAAAACATTGAAACTTTTTTTCTGATTTAGAAATATTACCAACTCGAATCCCGGCAAAAGTTACCACTTGTAAATTTGTGAATCTGATTAGATAAGCAGTTCCCTAATTTGACAGGACTCTGACCCATATAACAAAAATTCCCAATCTTGGGACCCACGTTTTTGCTGTCTTAGAGAAAAGAGATAGTAAATACTAAACTCTACAACTCGATGAGCCTATCGAGTGCAAGACCTCCAATTTTTGTGCGTTATATATGGCAGAACGACGCACATGAAGATATCTTACTCTGAAAGCCAATGAGTTGTGGAACTGCTGAGGTAATTTTCCATACAACTGATTCCCATATGAAAGAAAAAGCTTTACGGTGAAAGAACCGTATCGGTATATTGCACTGAAGGTGTAGTAGATACCTATCTAAAGGTCCGATCCCTCACCCCTGCTGCCATCTACAATTTAGTTTAATACCGACGGGGGTCCATATATGGGCATAGAGTCCCTAGGGAGATGGTTTTTGTCAGTGAGAATGATAAAACAAGATTTTACTCACTTGAAAAAACATGATTTTTCTCAATTTGATGGATGTTTCTTTGATAGTTATGTGTGTTGGTCAATTTATTTGATGTTTTTCATGGGTGTCAACATCAATTTATGTCTGTTTTATGGTTTCTGTCAGTGAGAATGAAAAAACATGATTTTTCTCACTTTGATGGATGTTTCTTGGACGCTTATGAGTGTTAGTTAATTGAAAGAGGTGACGTCACAGAGCTACTCCCCCATTCCTCTACCTTCAATTTATCCGTCTACAGGAACGATCAGTTTCGTTTTAGCTGTGAGACAGTTGACATCGGAAACCAAAAAAAAATGTTCTATACATGTCCATTGTACATGTACACTCTTGGCAGTTGGACTCACTGTGAGAATTGCCAAATTATTGATGACTTTAGTGAAAAGTGTAAATTATTTAATCCTTGTGAATCACATAGAGGCTATGCAGTACCAACTAAAGGATATAATTCATGTCTTGAGAATATTTATGACTCTCACCCTAGAGGGTATCAGTGCTCCAATTGTCACTATGATAAATATGATCAGTGGGAGAATACTTACCCCGCCACGATTGGAAAGAATCCCAAACGTGATTTTAGTTTATTTCTACGAGATTGGTATCGTCGTGGATTTAAATTATTCTGGGAGGAAGAATCAGGTCTACGATTCAACTGTTGGGGTAACAAGACAATTTGGTTTATACGTCATCGTTGTGACGACACTGCCTATTATGACTATAAACCAAGTGATTTTTATTTGGCAGTTACCTAATGTGATTCACCATTTGAAAACACTTTATGTGATATTGCTTCAAATAGACAAATTGAAACACATGAATTTCACAAAATGAATGGAAATAGTATCATTAACTATACAAAGAGATATGATAAGAGTGAACATACATTATACTGTAAAAAATGTGACCCTGACTTTGCAGCCAATCAAGATCAATATACGGTGAATACAAATGATTTACCAGCATTAGTGGTTCACGACAGTTGCCTATACACCGAAGAAGAAGAAATCTAAATTGAAGATTTAAAGATATTTTTGTATATATATATATATATATGCATTTTATTAATAAACAAATTTACAAACATTTTTTAAGCACTTTACTCGTAGGGCACTGAAATCAATATTATATAGGTCTGAGAGGATATTTTCCACTAGAAATTCGTTCAGACGTGGATTGTCACTATAAATGTGGAGAAACTGCTTGTAATTATAGCCGCGACATCGGAACACAAAATATAGTAGTGCATGGAAGCCACAGCTTTTAGTCGTTAGATCCTGCACCCTCTTCCGGTTTTGAATAATAGTTTTCCCACTGCTCTCAATATAGTTGCTGATGAGGGGTGTGTAAAATGTATAGGGTAGACCAAGAGGATCAAAAAATTCAATCGTCTTCATTGTTTTAAAGATACATAGCCAATGACCCGTCAGCACAGTCGAAGGACTGCTATTAACAATAATTAAGGTATTGTTCGCACTTTGAATTTTTCCAAGAAAGTCCGAGGGCAGACAATAGGACTTGTACTGGGACATGTAGGGATCCATATTAAATACATTGATTATTTGACTGGTGTTCATGGCGCCAAGTCTAGTAGAACACTGCCTTCGGGAGTGATTTCCCAATAGGTTTCATATTGATTTAGTAAGATTAGTGCAATACTCTCAGCCAATGGCTTGGCAAATGTACACTCTAAACGCACAGTCCCCGTACGTACTATACTCATATCCTGTGTGCCAGACAAATCCAGTACAATGATACCATGTGTTTTAGCAAACATATCTTCGGTTACACCATTTTCAAATAGTTGCGAATCATGATCTAGGGTTTGCATGGTCAAATCATACAATGTTCTATAGGAGTTATCAAAAGATAGATTGTAGAGTGGGATGCCGTTTACTTTGCACACAAGAGATGAAAGTCCAAACATCTCGAATTTATGTGGGCATCCAGTCCATGATCCTATTGCACTGGCACTTTTTACAAATGCCAAAGCGAGTTTTGACGGAATTTCGCCATTGATAAAGGATGAGTCGGTGAAGGCGCGTGACCTCATGGCAATATGACGTTGATTGGTGATTGTATGAGGAACAATTAGTTTAATATTATTTCCACTGGCTCTCAGTTTTTCCACTGCCAAAGCAACAGAACTCATAACCTGCTGTTTTCGTAAATGAAGTATTGCAGAGGTGAGGGAGAGAATTACATCAGGATTGGCAGCAAGTTCTTTTCTAAATATGAAATTGGATGGTGCAAGCGTTAGTTTTATATCCACTTTAACATTGGGCGGCAGCCATTGGGGTATATTAAATATTTCATGATATATTTTTCCAACTAGATGTAATTCACTAGTTGTAGCATTTTTAAGTGCATCTGTACTATCAGTATTAGTAATATATTCATATCCATTGGAAGTGCCTCTCAATTCCTTGTATGACTTGGGTGTCATCAGCATGAATTGCATATAGCTTGTATAATTTGAGAGATTGTTGCTTGTGCTCACCAGCGTGCCATTGATGTAGACACTGATTTGACGAAATAAATGATGTAATATACAATTTTCATAGGATATTCCATCGGCCCGATTTGGCATTGTATTATCGGATTTCCGGACTTTCATTTGTAAATCCACAAAAATGTCGAAGACATGTCCATAAAGTAGTCTTCATTGGAATAAATTTGAAAGTGAATATTATCGGAGAGGGGTTGTTGAGGATAAAATTGTTAATAGTATCCATGCTTAACAATCACATCAAGATAATCAGCATTGAAGAGATTCAATGAGGCAGGGATTGAAGGTTAAGAATCCGTATGCGGTAGGTAGGACATCTTAAGAGAAGAAATCTAGTTTCGATCTAACAATTCTCCTCCTGGGGCTTCTTCTTCTTCTGTTTACACTACGTGTCGGCTTTTTCCTTCTTTTCTTTGACAAGAGTGGTGATGTCTTTCGTTTCCGACCTGAGTGGAGACTGATGAGTGCTGCAGTGTTTCTCGACCTTTTTAAGCCTTTGCCATTTCGTTTTAATCTCTCGCCAAGGGTTCGCGCACTGGACCTAAGATTTTCCGTAGCACTTTTTTTAAAATCCTTGCCACTGCCCCAATCGTATAGCGTAGAGGATGCAAAATCTGTCGCAGCCGTTACAATATATTTTCCAGCCAGGGGTAGATGTGTAGGTGAAGAGCTAAACAGCTTAGCAAACCAACTGCCAAGACCGTAGCCAGATACCGACGAGTGACCTTTGTAATAGTCCACTCCATTGCCCTGTTGTCTTGGGCCAAGAGTATTAACATAGCAGTCAATATCAGGACAAGTGAATACCACTTTTTTATTAGACATCTTGTTGAAGGATGGGCCGAAAATGGCATGTAATCACAGCCAAACCTTTTGAAATTGCTATGGTATCACCCAATTCCGTTCTTAGTGTTAACTGACAGAGTTCCAAATAAGAAGTGTTTACGGGAATATACTGAAGATGCTTTATATTGTAGTGGTGAATATGCTCTTGATTGGTTTTTCGTTCAAGAACTCTTAGGAGGGGAACATTTGAATTACCAACCCGAGATGTTTCCACAAATGATGCGTAGAGAAATATACAAGTGTCCGTGGAGAAGGCAGGCGGGTAGTCAGCGAAAATGAAATTATTGTTTCCCGCACTTTTACCGTTGATTATATTGAGCTTAAAGCCAAGAACATCCTTTAGGTTATCATTGAGAATAACCTTTTCGCTGGCAATAGGTGAACTAATGTAGATCTTGCCCTCCTCCTTTGAATAGTTGAAATGAAAAGCTCCTTTTTTACGAGCGGAAATTTTTTTACTAATAGAACGACATAAGTCATTCATACAGGTGAGTTCCTCGTAGGGTAATTCAATATATGGATAATCCATCCAATTGATTTTTTGAATTTGTTCTTGATAATCTGAGGGTGGTGGCGGCCAATCATAGGGTCTAATTTTTATATCGTATTTACATTCCTTTCTCAGGATGTCGTAGATATTTTTGTGAATATAGTCGATAAGAGCTACATTAAATGCACCGTCAAATTTTATGGTGGGGGAGAGTTTTGTCTAAAAATTTCATGTACTACTCAAGTTATTTTAGAGATGATCGGAAATAATGAACATAAAAGTTACATGAATACCCTTGGGCGTTGTCGATATCTTCAACACTGACCCAAGAATCAAAATCAGAGTTGTATCCTAGCCAGCGAACAAGCAACTGACTCTTGCCCCTACGAGTACGACTCTTTAATATCTTTTCAATTTGATAAATTTCACTAGTGTTTCTAACTTTTTGCAGTTCATATTCATAAGAAACGCCGAGAATCTCATCATATTTGGTGTCTCGCAGTTGATATTTCATGAGCTTGGTGTACAAGTTTTTTTACACTTTAAACAGTTTGGTTCCCAATTAATACGTCTCATTTTCAAAAATATTGGTGTCTATTTTAATTCAAATACTATCAACACAATTTAATTTCTTCTTCACATTTTTTTTTTCTTTTTCACAAGGTGAATTTTGCCTCAGGAAATAACGTAATGCTTTTTAATTACAGTTAACACATCGAAAGATTGAGTAAGACAGAGATTGATGGGGTCAATGGTGGTGTATCCGCATGATTTTATCTAAATCATTAATAAAAGCAGATGTATTTTTCAGGGTACAATGTCTTGAAATTAACAGACAATTCGTTCTTATCAACCGTTCAGCCAATACAACCTTTATTGGTCTGTGACTACGATAAAATGTTGTATTATATTTCAATAGAACCTTTTGCACATGGGGATTAACAAATTCACTGCCACGATCCGATTGAATTTTTCTATACGAATCCTGTTCAAGAATACTTTCAATGGCCCGAGCAACTTCAACACCTCTCTTTGACCGTAATGGAATGACAGAGGCATAGCGACTAAAGATACTGATTGCCACCAGAATATATTTGTAGGGTGCATTGTGACGCCGTTGAATTGTGTCTAAAATTAAAAGATCCGTTTGCATTATATGCAGAGGGAAAAAGGCTTTAGTTTGTCGATATTGTTTGCCACGAAGCCTGTGATTCCGATGCAGTGTTTAACTCGGTTCATTCTGTAGATACTCTCTTGCTTTTTTCAATGTGCTGCCAGAGACAACTTTAGAAAGGGTTTTGGGAGAACTTAAACTTCCCGCTTCACCAATATTTTCATAGACACCTTTCAGAACTTCATCCATTTTGAACGCAAACACGTAGTGTAATGTCCACTCCCCTTTTGCACACTGGAGGGTGAATCAATTCGTCTTCGCTTTTGACTAGCAGCCACGGGTGTTGTAAAATCATTGCTACTGCTGCTGCTGCTAGTATTTTCAAATATTGAATCTTCTTATTTTTTAAATGGTGGTGTTGGCATTCTTGGAGGACTATATTCTCTTAGTTTCTTAAGAATTTGCTTATTGCCAATAAGACTTTTGGGAAAGTTTGATACACTTAGAAAGGTGTATAGATTATTGTCAAATGATAAAAGTCCTTTACGATTCGTCACCATATCACAAATTAAATCAACTAGATTATAGCTTTTTCCCTGATTTATAATTTGTGTCCTTGGGCTATCGACTTGAACTTGATGTTCATCACCATTTTCCAGCATGAGATAAGATAAGACGGTTTTACTCTGTTCTCGATAGGTCACTGGCAATAGGTTTCCAATTTTCGATACAATTGAATTCAATTCCTTCTCCTCTGATTGCAGTGCTGCTGCAGAATCTTGAGATATTTCCTGTTTAGAGGGATTGGTGACAGCGGCGGCGGGTCTCTCACGATAAGGTCTATGATTATCCAAATGTCGCAATGCATCTTAAAGTAAAAGCAGTTTTTCGTTATCGGCAATATTCTCATTATTAATGAATTTGCTTAGATTGTCTTCAAAATGTTCGACGGGCGAGAGGTCAAGTTCAAATGGTGTCAATTTATAGGGTTTAGCCATTCTCTAAAGAAAACTGTTTACAAGTCCTGCAATTATTGGCAGTAAAAGTGTGAAAAAGCTACCGCCCGCTTGAAGGAGACGTTTTCTTTAAAAAAATTTTCCCCTGTTTTTACAAGCCAAGGCGCGTACAGTGGAACGATGTTGCTTTGTCTGTTGTCTAACACCTTCTGACAGTTGAGCTTTGCCCTCGGTTAAATTTAAACAAAGTTCAGATATTAGATTAATGAAATCATTGTCAACACCATGTTTGAGTATGGCCTTCCTTAGTGGAGGTTTTTAAGTGCTTAAAACGGAAAATAAATGCCGTTGTTCAAGTAGTTTCTTTAGTGTCATAATGTCAACTAATAGCCTTTTCTACTGTTCACCGGAAGATATACTGTAATTTCTTTGTTGAAAATGTCGGTGACTACACGTAGATCCTCGGGCGTGCTCTGATTAAGATCCAGCAAAATATAACCGTAGGGCTTATTAGTCACCTGAGTGTACGCTGACAGCAGAAATTTTGGGGCGCCGGGGTATATCTGTTTATTGAGAGTTATTAGCGAGCTAGACTCACGAACAACTCGATAGATAATATAGATGGTGCAATTCAAAGCAAGGGTTCGCATACATTTGCTCTGATGAAACAGATTGTGTAGAACTAGGGTTATGGAAATCTGTTCATGGTGGTAGTGAACGGTGAACAGTTGTAGCATTTCCTGTAAGAACGGTTCAATGGATTCAGCCAAATCATCAATAATCAGCCACGAGTTCGGTTCAATACTATTGAAAACATCAAGTCTTCGTATAAATTGTATTGCTATGGTTGTGGCAATAGCTTTTATTTGATCGTAGGACTCCTGCCAAATACTATAGCAATAATAAATTTTCTTCGGTTTTTCCAAAAACATTTGCTGACAATTTTGAATTATTTTAGCTAAAAGTGTTGTTTTCCCCGACATTGAGGGACCACACAGAAACGATCTGAAGGGCATGGGCGCCCATAATCCAGGGGGGGGGCAAGAGCCCCTCCCCCTGGATGAATGATGCTGCCTTATTTTTATATTTTTGTTCTGAGATTTCTATTATATAGCATTAAAAGTAGCAATTAGACAAAGTTTGCCCCCCCTGGAATTCAGCTTATGGGCGCCCATGCTGAAGGGTGTTTTAAATTGATACATGCTGCTGCTGCTGTTGTTGACAACAGTCAGACTACAACTAACTGTAAATCATACGTGTCCAGTGAATAAGTAGTAGTAGTAATTTTCCCATAGATCTATCTAGTACGTCGTTAACAACAAAAACATATATTCATGGTCATTTATTCAACATGAAAACTCTATTTGCTCAACAAGTACATCAACAACAACATAAGAATGACACTTGTTCAACAAGAACAAAAAAAACAGTGATACTTGTTCAACATGAAAACTCTATTTGTTCAACATGAACAACGATAAAAATGACACTTTATGTACAACATTTATAAAAAAAAAGAACAGCAAGAACAACAACAACACTTATTGTCTTAAAAAAACACTTTTTGTCCAGCAAGAACACTTTATGTACATTAGTACAGTAGCACACTTTTTGTACAACAGCACTTGAAAACAACAAAAAACACTTGGAGCATGGACTTTAAAATTTAGATAGCACAGTTGAACATTATGAATTTAAAAGGGGGACCCCCCCCCTCCGGGATCGCAGGACTAAAGGCCAGCCACGGGCGGGACCCCCCCCCCCGAGGCCACGGGGGCGAAAGAGTACAATAGTTGTCGTCACTGCTGCTACAGGTTAGGTTGGGTTAAGGTGGCTGGGTTGGGTTAGTGCTTAGGTTAATTTATGAAAGGGTTAGAGCATTTATTTTTTAAAGGTTGATGGTTGGGTTAGGTTAGGTTAGGTTAGTTGGTTAGTGGTTAGGTTAATTTATCCAGACCAAGTTGATTGCGATAGTCTATGCATTCAACTCGGTCTGAAATACGGTAGTGGCCATGTGGCAGTACACTTACACCATTATCGAGCACATAGGCTTTGTCGGATATACGCGACATTGCATTCTTTTCCACTCTTACAGTATAAATTCTGTACTGTAGACAGCGAATTGCAAGCACTTGTGCTCTCGGCACTAGGCTACTTTCTACACAGTCTCTGTACACGCTCATGTTGAAATTGCTCTTTACAAAATGTGTAGGCACCGCTTTACACGCCTGCTTTTCATCCCCATTATGAGTTTCCACGCCATAAACTTTAGGACCCGGGAACACCCCTCTGGATATCAAATCACTCCCCGTCTCTGATTTTAACATTAATAATCGGTTGGGGGCTTGACGTTTCACCAACTCGGGTAGAGCGACAGATTCCAGTTGGTGAAATCCATCCGTGAGCTGATGTGTTCCCCATTTTCTAAATCACCCAATAAATCCTCGGTTTTTACCTTTAGCAGCATATAATCTGTATCCCACTATTAAACTTCACCCTCCCCCCCCCCCGTGGCCATTGCACCTTGCACAAATTGTAAAAAAACGACAACATGAGCTTTTTGGAAATTTCAAGTACTGAACTACCTCCTGCTATATTCTCTTTCAGTACCACATTTCGCTTTTCCTGTGTAGAAGAACCATGCCAGCCTCTATGCTCGTGAACGATGTAAAATTGGGATCGGCAATAATTCTTGCACACTCTATAGGGTCAGTCACGACGTCACAGCGAGATCTGTTGCGAACGCTTTCACACATTTTGCCAAACGCTGAATTTAGAATGAGTTAGTACATTTCCGTCTCTACTTTGGAGTTTGCCCTAGAGCGTTTATCAACAAAAGTGTCGATAAACGTCTTCAAATATGGTTTCTGATTGAATTGCAGGACCCTATGTATTTTGGTGATCTTGAAACCATTGTTCACCATCCAGTGCAAAAGCACATGGTGAACAACGATATTCTCCTTAGGGTCCAAATCAGCAATTAGTTTTTGCTTAGAGGGAGTTCACTGCATCCCCATATCCTAAACCAATGATCGATTGTAGGGGCTCAGTGAGTCCCTTCTCACGGGTCGATTAATAGAGTGGAAAACAAAATCTCTGACTGAATCGTGCAGCACCAGTTGAATATGCCCGTCAGTTTCAAAGAACCATCCCTGTTGCCCTTTGTCTTCGCCTACAATAATTTTGAGGAACTCACAAAGATTTACAATCCATAGATAGTTACCACACTGCCATGAGTTGTGAGACATTGCTGAGGGGTACAATGAGTTCATGTCCAAGAACACTGCATTTGACTTTGCACCGGTGTTTTGTCCGCTCGGATCGGTTGACAAGCCGCGATCCCCATGAAAAACATACCCTCCCCTCATTGAACGCTCTACAAAAAGGTGTTGATCTACGTCGGTGATTAGGCCTATGTACTCCCTACTAATTTTTAAAATCAAGTCCATCACCAAATGTGGTGTGGAAAAATAATAGCCTATATCTAGTCCGAACTCCGAATAGATTTGGTCTGTGTTCTTACAGACTATGTCAAACAGAGTTAAAATGTCACTGGCCAAGTACAGTCTACAATAATCTCACCCATTTTTACAAGTCCCCTTAGCCACCACATTTTTTGAAAACTTATATTCCAGGGCAGTGTAGTCACTGTTGTTGAATGAAATGTAGAAAGCTTCAACTGGAGGTAGTTACACCTCGCTTAAGCAAGTGCCAGAACAGTATTATTCGTATCCATATACACTTTTACAGGTCAATAGGTCATACATTTCACTGTCTGGAAAGTGCATTTTAAGCAAAGGAAAACTATCAAAATTGTCGCTTTTCTGTACTTGTACCAAATGACTCAATACCTTTATAAAACAACTACAAGAATCTAAAAGCCTGATTTTATTCCAGCACATATTTTCATTATGTACTACCTGCCATTTCAGCTCGAGAAGCAACAGCTTCTCGGCCGCTTTGGAAATGATGTTATAGATAAATGAATTATTTATCCATGGACTGTCTACTCCCCCTCCCTCCCTGTGCATACGTGCCAGTGCCGGTAAAATAAATTTTAAATCATAATTTGCAGTGTGAATAAAAACTGGGATAAAAAACTGCTGACTAACATTTAAGTTACACAATTGATGCGCTACCCCTTTAAAATTACTACCCCCAGAGGATATTTCCTGCCACAAGTGATTGTGGTTTCTGACTTTCCCCTTCCTTCCTCTTTTCCCTCTAGTCCCCTTATCCCCCTCTTCAAACTCTCCCTTACAAACGCAACATATTTTTTGATTTTTAATCGCGAGACGATCCTCTGCAGACAACACCATAGGATAATGCGTATTTCTCAAACGAGAAATAGCGTCATTAGCTGTTCCAATTAATTTAGTCAGTGCCTTGATCATGCACTCTCGCTCATCCAATGTTTCTACTATTTCAAACAACTGCATGGTGTTACAATTGTCTCTTTGCGCATGGGCATAGGACAATGCAATAGCTTGAAGTTCTTTGATTCGATTTGGAAATTGAGGATCGTTCACTTCTACCAGCTTAGCTTACCCAATCCAAAGAGATTTTCTTGCACTGGAGGAGGGTGTTTTGAAAATTTTTGAAACGTAAAATGAACCTATCCCCTGAAACCGTTTTCACTGTCTGGTAGCCATGCCGTCTACAGTGCCTCATATGATTTTGCAGCTTTAATTCTATCCAAAATCGAGACAGGCATGTCGGACAGTAGAAACGTGTCCCCCTAGTCTTACCCTCCCCCAGAACTCTACTTATGTCTGTGATTGGGTTAAAATGGCCAATTGAATTGGCAAGGTCACTAGATGGTGTTTACAACAGCCAAACCCAGTGTTTGACCAATTCAATTGACGGGCCCCTTACTGGGAAAACCACCCCCTTCTTTTTTGAACGAACCCCATCTTCAAATTCAGTTTCATACTGAACCACAATAACGCCTATATTTAAATGGGCATTAGCCCTTTCAAAAAAATCAATGGATCTTAGCGTTACTAGGTATTACCCTTCTACAGAAGTGAAATTTACACTCAAAAAATTGGACCCCGCCTTCCCATGTACAGCCCAATTGTCTAAATTCGTCCTGGTAGTGTCACGTGCTAGAGGCTCAAATGCTGATATGACGAAAGCATACTTGAAACATTTTTGACCTGTTTCAAAACAGATCCGCTGGACACCTTGACAACCTTCTAAATCTGGATTATATTTTAAAACTGTTTCCCTTTCATATCTCCCACCTGCCCCCCCCCCTCTTAAAATAAAATCTTTCTTAAATTTACAGATATTCACACTTAAATTTTCAACAAAAAGAACTACAGAGCCGCTCCCATTTTCGTTATAATTCTCAAGATGCGCAACAATATGACCTATCTAATCGGAAAAAACACCCTCAAAATTTTCTAAATTTGTATAAATCACACGCATCTCGGAGTGTACATAATGGTGGTAAACTTCACTTTTTAACTCATTTAAATAGAACACCTTTAAAACAATATAAACCTTAATTGAATCCCTCCCCCATCCCCATAATTGAATTTGGTTCTCTAGCAGTGCACGAATTCTATCTACATAGTCATGCACAATTTCTACGGGGTCAAACACAAAATTACCACACTAAAGCGAATTAAATGGGTCCCCGAAAGTCGCAGTGTAGACAACTATTGCATTTAAAATTGTATTTGATAACTGAAATTTAGGAAAAGTTGTAGATTGGTTATTACCCTCCCCCTCCCCCGTGTTGATATTATTATCAACACCCCTCCCCCTCCACATTGTTAACTATTTGGGCTTTGGGAATCCACTTCAATTAATTGAAATGGAAGTAGGTTATCGGGGGCTAGAGGAGGAGGATTCCCTGTTAATTCCCGGCTAAAATCGTCTAAAAGCTGCAAGGTGTTTTGACTCAAGTCCCCCTGCTCAACTCCGCTATTATCTACATTAAAATAATCAGCTAAAAAGTCATCATAGTTATCTGAAATTTGTTGTAAAATGATACCATCCCATAGTGAATTGTTGGGGAAGTCCACATGCGTGTCCTCTCCTTCTCCAACTGATGAGCAGGGGGGAGATGATGAAAATGGAACCAAAACGACCTATAAATGAAAAATAGCTTATTTTCAAAGTGTCTAAATCACCCCTACTGTTTTTAAAAAATTTGATTATTATTTACATATATGCTTGGAAACACACTTAATAGCAGTAGCATATATACTACTCAATCGATATTCTGAAAAAAAATTCAACTTAACTAAAATCTAAAACGCTTTACATAGAAGGCAATTTGATTTTGTTCAAACAACTCCCCCTCCCTCAATTTCCATTATTTATTGCCCCCCTCCGAGCCGACCCCGCGGGCCCCCGCAGCGCTTTCCGGGGCCACGCTTCCCGAGTCCCGCGGCGCGCGGCGCGTCCCGCAGCGCTTTTCCGACCTGCCGCAGTGGGCCCCGCGGCATGTCCCGGGTGCCACAACCACTCCCCTCTTTGTATACAATAAACTATAATAGTCAAGTAAGAAAAAAAACAGCATTTTGAGATAAAAAGAATCTAGTTCTATCAGTAATTGACTAGAAATTAACGAAAAATACTATTAAGAGATAACGAAGAGATAGCAACAGTTTATGGCTACAGTGGGGCCAGAGAAAATAGGAAAGATTAGAAAAAAAGAGTGGTTTTCTTTGACAAAGCAAAAACAAACATTATATTTAGATATCTCTCAGGGAGGGGGAGAGCAGAGAAATGTACAACCAGGGGCGGGGCGGGGGTTTAATATTTTAATATCTCTGAGACAATATCTCTGAGGTTTTGTTTAGATATTTCTATAAGTTAGGTGAGAGAAAATGCTCACATTTGCAAATTCCGGCTGTATTTGAGTGCCCGAAGGCCCAAGCGAAGCATGCTGAACCTCCTGACCTTGTGTATGTGGGGCAGCTTTTAAAGGTCCATGGAGAGCGGATGGGCAAGCGATTTCACAATCCTGCGCAGATTGGGCTGCGGCTTGGGTAGGCAACACTTGTTTGGGGGCCTCGGCCGGCGACCATATTGTATAACTGTCGCCTTCGCAGGGGTCGCATTATTATCCCTTGCTCTCTTAGGTGGAGGGGGCGCAATACATTCTTCACAATTTGCCTTAAAAGAAGAGAAAAAAGTTAGTATCGAAATAATTTCCCCCTTTTTTACAGAAGGAAAATTAGTATCCCCACCCTCCTAGTCATAATTTTGTTTGGAAATCAATTATCACTAAGAAGCCCCCTCCCCTAGGCCCAAGGCATATGTAAATGGTATTCAATTTACAAACAATACAGTTATCTTTTTCTTAGAAAGTACAGCCCCCTATTTTTCATGTGAAGAAACAGTTTTGTTTTTTTCAATATACAATGATGGTGATGGACTTGAGGCATAGCCCCCCCTTTTTACATAATGTCCTAAAAAAATAATGCTAGGCCATTATTTTGGAAATAAGTCGTTTCTCTAATTACTTACAGGTTATGAACTCATTAGCTTAATTATTTTAATCTAGTGTGTTATTTACAAGATATTCAGGAAAATACAATTAAATGGGAACCGTTAACTCTTATTGAATGTCTCCCCAAAATCTTGGCAAGTTGTAAGGTTGAAAGTTGTCAACAATATTACGCAAATTAGAATCCCTATGTGTAAGAGATAAATGGTATAATCTCTGTCCTTCAAATTGAGTGGGAGGGGGAAACATCTTTTAAAATCTATGACATAATTTTACTGTGCTGAAAAAAAAAAGCGAAAAGAAAAGTCCTAAAAGATGGAAGAAAAGGTAGAAACTAATCAGCTTTGAAAAAACCGCGGTCTTTACTTGATTGTCTATCCCTTTCCGATGTAGAATTGTGTTTAAATAAAAAGCAGTTTATAACGTAAAGAATTTTCTATGAGGAAATATTATCGGAATATAGTGCCCTTTTCTGCTTCACTACGAGAATTCAGCAGACTGAATGTATGCGATAATTGACCTGATTTAAAAGGGGGAACAATGTCCTTTAATATCTCTGACACACTTTTACTGTGATGAAATGAATCGATTGTTGGAAGGCCCCTTAAAACTATAATATTCTAGCGAAAATAGCATTTTGAGATAAAAAGGCTCTCTAACAGTAAACTAGAAATTAGCTAAAAATATTATTATGAGGTTGAAAAATAGCGAAGATGTCTACAGTCGGCAGAGAAAATAGGAATTATTAAAAAAAAGAGTGGTTTCTTTGACAAGCAAAAAAAAATTACATTATATTTAGATATCTCTCCGGGAGGAGGGAGCAGAGAAATTTAAAACAATGGTTGGGGCGGGGGGTTAATATTTTAATATCTCTGAGACACACACAGTTTTAACGCGCGATGAAAAATGGGTTTTGTTTAGATATTTCTCGAAGTTAGTTGAGCGAACATGCACACATTTGCAAAGTCCGGCTATATTTGAGTGCCCGAAGGCCTAGGCGAAGCAAGTTGAAGCTCCTGACCTCTTGTATGTGGGGCAGCTATTAAAGGTCCACGGAGAGCGGATGGGCAAGCGAGCGCAGATTGGGCTGCGGCTTGGACAGGCACCACTTGTTTCAGTGGCTTAGGCCAGCGACCATATTGCTTAACTGTCGCCTTCACAAGGGCTGCCTCGTCCTCCCTTGCTCTCTTCGATGGAGACATCGTGGCATAATGCCTAAGAATTGACAGAATTCAGTTACAGAAAAGATCACAATACAGAAAAGCAAGAATTTATCGAAAAAAGAGAATTATATACATTCTTCACAATTGGCCTTAAAAAAGAAGAGAAAAAAGTTAATATTGAAATAATTTCCCCCTTTTTCACAGAAGGAAAATTAGTATCCCCACCCCCCTAGCCATAATTTTGTCTAGAAAGCATTTATCACTAAGAAGCCCCCTTTCCCCCCCCCCTTTTCAGCAATGTCCTAAAAATATTGTTAGCAATTATTTTTGGGGAATAACTTGTTTCGCTCTTACATAGAATATAGAATTCCAATGTCCTAAATATCTATATTAATTTTGCAGACAATTAGTTCTCATCTATTTTAAGACAATACAAAATTACGCAAATGCTTTGAAAACCTAGATTGGCTAAAACCACTAATGTAAACAAAACAGGAAAAATGGGATGCCAAAATTATTTATAACATCGCGCGGAGAGCTTATGTCAAAACATCGCGACATAATGTCTAAGAATTGACAGAAGTCAGTTAAAGAAAAGATCACAATACAGAAAAGTAATAATTTTATCGAAAAAAGAGAATTTTATCTAGTGCGAGAATTATCGTTGTAAAAACATTGGGGGGTTTTGAGGGGGGTTAGGTAGTAAAAAGAAAATATTTTACGTTTTCTAGCGAGTATAAGGATAGCATGGTGGAGTTTGGGGGGGGATTTATCTAAATTTACTGGAGTGTGACCAAGGAAAATAATTTTATTTTGAAAATAAAAAATGAAAATGTACTCACATTGTTAACCATTGTAGATGAAGTTTCCTTATCAATAATTTCAGGTGTTCTATCCATTGTGTCACAATACTTTCTGATAATTTAATCACAACGCATGTCCATTATATACGAGATCCAAGGGCGAATTGTTATGTAATGGAAAAATCATATGTAAGCGAGCCTCTGATTGGTCTAGAAGGAGATGTAACCACCCCTCTGATTGGTTTAGAAGGAGGCACGTGATTCTGTTTTCTATCCCTGGATCATAACATTCGCCCCTAGTGTGCAATTGGCCAAACAATAACAACAGAACAAGATCTTGAAAGAAGTGTCATTGACCCTGTCCCCGTTAGACTCAATAGCCCAGAAAACATCCATCAAAATGAGAAAAATCATGTTTTTTAAATCTCACTGACAGAAACCATAAAAAAGACATAAATTTATGTTGACACCAATGAAAAACTACAAATAAGTTGACCAACACACATAACTGTCAAAGAAAAATCAACACAATTGAGAAAAATCCTGTTTTTTCAAGTCAGTAAAATTCAGTTTTATCATTATCAGTGACAAAAACCATCTCCCTAGGGAGTCTATGCCCGTATATGGACCCCCGTCAGCATTAAACTAAATTGTAGATGGCAGCAGGGGTGAGGGATCGGACCTTTAGATAGGTATCTACTAGGTGTATAGGCTATGGGCGGGAAAAATAGTAGTGTGGTTCTGAGATTTGTTGAACAAAGTTCGTATGCATTGTTGACGTACTGCAGCCTTCCAAATCCTTACAAGCCCGCCTATTTCAAAAACTGTGTGAAGAAACGAGTTGCCGCAATACATCTCTTCTGCATACAGAATGAAGCTACAATTTACTTGAAAGAAAAAGGTAAATACATCAAAAATCTACTGGACGACGAATTCATTCTCAAGCTCACCTATTTGACCAATATTTTTTTTTCCAAATAAAACGAACTCTATTTGTATTTGCAAGGTTCAAACGGATCAGACATTTTTGTAGTTCATGATAAAAAATCGAGTGTTCGTAAAAATGCTTATGCTGTAGATAAGTTCTATTGATAACGGCAAGTATGATTGTTTTCAAACACTTGAAACTTTTATTATTTTAAACCAAGTCCAGCCTAAGATGAACGTACTATTTGAAATTTCCAGTCATTTATCACTGTCAAAAAATTATTTTGACGTCTATATTGGGATTAGATGAAAAAACTTGATTGGTTGAGTTGGATTTGTAACCCATATCAAAACGACTTATCAACTAGTATGTCAACAAAAGCAAATGACCAACTCATTGTTTTATCAGAAGATACGTCAATGAAAAAAGGTTTTTAATCGTAAACAGTTTATCTGTCGTAAGAACGACCATCTAGTTGGTAGCTAGCGCTGGTGAACAAAACGGCGAGAAGAAAAAGGAGACGACAGTGCTATTTGCCACAATATGGGTTTTATCAACGGGTTTGTGATGGTAGCTGCATCGACTTTTTGTTTGTATCCGATACCATTTTTGAAGTGTTTTGGTACTCCTTTTAAAAACATTGAAACTTTTTTTCTGATTTAGAAATATTACCAACTCGAATCCCGGCAAAAGTTACCACTTGTAAATTTGTGAATCTGATTAGATAAGCAGTTCCCTAATATTGAAATTGTGGCTCTCAACTCTTTACTCTCAAAGTCCTCCTCCTCTTTACCAGCTCATATCTATGTGAGGCCATATGTGAGGCCAGATTTTCAGCTATGGTTTACATTCAAACTAATTAGCGAAATGAGCGATTTCGACTACTTTGTTCATGAAGAACAGTGTTTGGCATCTAACTATTAATCTTAACCATTCCTAAAATCGCTCACAAACACAATCTTTAGCGTTTTACCCGTTTTACCCCCCTTTGAAAGCTCTTTACCAGCTCATATCTATGTGAGGCCAGATTTTCAGCTATGGTTTACATTCAAACTAATTAGCGAAATAAATTGAATATATCAAACTTACTGAGACTAAAAGTGACTAAAGTTGAAGTGAAACTGTAACAAAGAAAATTCGGAAACAAATAAATCCTTTCCATTGAAATAACTTTGTAGAAAAAACTTGTGAGTTTAGTTATTTAAGTAATAAACATCACTTAAGTTGTGTTTCTTATTTTAAGTCTTTCATTCCTATTGGTAGCACTCGTAATTTTTTTTTATTCAATTAGAACAAATAAGTTCCACTAATCGCCACTAAGGAGTCTGAGCATTGCCAATATTAATACTCAGGACTGCGACCCACTCAATATTCGCTCGTGACCAAGTAGTGGGTGGCAACCCATAGTTTTGGAACCACTTCAGGATTGCATTTTACATTTTTGTTGCTATGGGCTGTGCTTCACTTTCCACTATGCAAGTATTGTTGCAATTCTGATCCGTTATATTTATGAAATGCTAGAAAAAAAAGTTAGAAATTGTTTACCATAACAATTTCTACTTTTTATGTTTACCATAAAAAGTAAGCAAAAAATAATGAGCTACCATATTTGCTGCTGAAATCTCTACTGTAATTATATCTGGACAATTTCGTGTATGGCAAACAGATAAAAAAACTGACACAAAAAATTCGACTTATAGGCAAGAAATAGCTTCTACTCTTTAGGACCTGGTTGTTTTGAACAAAGAACCCAATATAAATCACTACTAATTATTTTGTTTAAATATTCACAGATTGCCTTGCTTTCTCCATTGGCCTTTATTAAGTCAACCTCCCGATTGGCCCTTTTCCTTCTTTACTAGGGAGGGGTTAAAATACATTTTCGAAATCTAGAGGCAGGGATTTGTGGTTTTTGAACTTTTTAATGAAACTACATAAGAAAAACATTTTCAATGAAAACACCCCCAAAACGGTATTTTTCGAAATCACGGGGGGGGGTAGGGAGCCACCTTCACCCATCAATTTATTTCAATGAAGGGACCCTTCCTCATGGAAAGCATGATCCTAATTATTTTCCTCCAAAATATCCAGTTCATGTTCCGTTTTTTTGTGTTTTGTAATATGTTGTCTGATTGACTGGAATAAATAGTAGAGTTGCGTCTCAAATTGGAAATTCAATTAAGGAAACTATTAAGCTTGCCATTCAAAATCTTGAATAAAAGACAAGGTTAGCTTATGCGTCACTTGTCTCTAACATTACACACCTTAGTCGTTTCCATCTTTCTAAAGTTTATAATAGTCTAACTGTTCCTCATCTTTTTTCTCTGTCTCCTTTTTGGCACCTTTTTCCTGCTTCAAAAAAAAAAAAAACTTGTTAACAGGATTTATTTTAAATCTGCTAAATTCCTTTTAAATATGCTCCCTTGGACTAGTAACTCTTTTTTGTCCCAAAAATTTAAGCTTATTTTTTCTTCGACAATTATTGATAAAAGAGTAAAAGATTTTAAATCTTCCGCCAGTAAACTAAATCATAACTGGTCCTCTTTATTTTTATGAGTTTTTTTTATGTTTTTTAATTTATTTCTTATCTTGTGATTATGATATATGATTTGTGATTATGTCTATGATTATTATGATTGTAAAAACTACTTATTTTTGTTCAGTGTATAATTTTTCTTGTCTTTTTTCTTTGTTTCTCTTATGTACTCTGTCGTTAGAGGACTTGCGCCCTTTTTGTTTCGACAGGTTATAAATAAATTGAATTGAATTGAATATTTCTCCTGCAATCATTTTTCATCAATTTCGCCCTTTAAACAAACTCCCCTCCAAAACTAATTTCTTGATTTTCCTAAAACTGGTATAACTAAGGATTAGATTAAGTTAATCAGACTGACAACTCAAGCCTGTCACCGAGAGAAATATTTATCATCAGCTCTATCTTTTCTATGCAATTGAAAGTCATTGTAAAGGCTGTGGTGTAGCTAGGGGGGGTGGGGGGGTCAAGATAGTACACTTGTCTCAGGACGTTGCACCCGTTGTAGTGCTATTTGGGCAATTTCCAAGAAAAGATGGGACCATTAATGTTGTCAAGGGAGAGGGAGAAGTCAAAAATTGAAAATTTTCCCAAGCGCTAAAAATCTACCAACGCCTCAGTGTAAAGGTCTGAGTAGGAATATGGATTCTGTTCTATCTTTGCATTAAATACTTAAAATGACATGAATATATAAAAGCAGTCGAAGCTTTAAGTTACGACCCTAAACTTTGAAAAAGAATTCCAAGTTCACTGTCTTAATTAGAAGTTTCGTTCGTTCTCTATTTTAATGTTATTTTAATTATAAATGGAAAGACAGCAGGGTCTAGGAAATTACTTCGCTTTAGATTTTAGAAACGAGGTACATGCGTAGTACAGGGAGGCGGGGAATGGTGGAAATGTACTCGTCTAGAGCGTAGAGTCTGCTACATGCCGCAAAATACATAACACTCCCAGATGTAAATCAGGCCGGACGGCGTCATAAAAGCTAACCGTCAGGAGCACTAAAGTAGAAAGGCCTTATTGAGTCCGGAACGAACCACGTGGTTTATGGTTTTCTCACTGAGAATGAAAAAACAGGAAATTTCTCACTTTGAAAAACAGGAACTTTCTCACTATTATGTCTGTTTTCATGGATGGTTATGTGTGTTGATCGATTTATTTGATGTTTTTATGGATTTTGTCAGTGAGAATTTGAAAAACAGAAACTTTGTCACTTGGAAAACCATAAACCACGTGGTCCTGTCACGAGTAGCACCCATTTGGAACACCTGCGCTGTCGACCTCAATTCACCTATCGTGAATCAATAATTCCCCTTAGAAACAACAAATTAATTCCCCTTTCTTGACAGATCAATCAACCAATGACATCATCTGTCAGACTTAAAAAATTTTCGCATAGAAACGATTCTCCAGTAATAGATCCAAGTCATTAATGTCTTTGCCTCGGAAACAACTCTTTTGGTCGAACTCCAAAGGATATTAATAACCAAACGCCATGGAAACAATTCTCCAAGAAATATCTTAGCGATGAATTGTTTTAGCACGGGAATCAGGTTTCTTATTAATTTGAAATGTATTAGCGCAGAGATGCCAAAAACAAAAGGAATACGCTGAATTACGTTTAGGGATTATTTGGGCGAAACTGTTTTAGACAGGTTATGGAATTATTTCGGCGAAACACTTAGAGACATTTTAAAAGATGATTTTTGAAGAGATTTTGGAAGAGGTTTTGAGTGTGGTCGTTATAATACACAAGTTTCATTTGAACAGTGTTGTGAGGTCCTATACAACAACCCAAAGGGTTCCGATCCCCCTACCCCAACCCCAAAGGGTTCCAATCCCTCTACCCCAACCCCGAAGGAAGCCACCGGTCCTCAAAGGTCCACTGGGCTCCCAAAGGGCCTCCCCGGCCCTCAAGGTTCCCCCAGACCCCCCCCCCACCCCGGGGCCCAAAGGGCCCCTCCCCCCTTGGCCCCCCAAAGGGGCCCCTCTCCCAACATCTCCTCCCTCCTCCTCCCCTCCCTCTTCCCTCCTCCTCTCCCCTCCTCCTCCTCCCCTCCTCCTCCTCCTTCCTCCTCCTACTCCTCCCCTCCCCTCCTCCCCTCCCCTTCCCTCCCCCATTTTTTATACTTTTTTTGTGCATTGAGACACAGAACGACCCCCTCCCCCCAGCCCCCTCCCCCTCCAAAGGTCTGATTTTTCAAAGTTCATTTTGAATTTCCTTCGTTAAAATGCAAGAGTTGGAATGTTTCAGTAGTGTTCGGTTGTGGTTTACCTTGACACAGTTACATTTTCATAATTTTTCAAAGTTCATTTTGAATTTCTTTCGTTGAAATGCAAGAGTTGGAATGTTTCAGTAGTGTTTGTTTGTGGTTTACCTTGTCACAGTTTCATTTTCTTGATTTTTCAAAGTTCATTTTGAATTTCTTTCAATGAAATGCAAGAGTTGGAATATTTCAGTAGTGTTTGGTTGTTGTTTACCTTGTCACTGTTACATTTTCTTAATTTTTCAAAGTTCATTTTGAATTTCTTTAATTGAAAGGCAAGAGTTGGAATATTTTAGTAGTGTTTGGTTTACCTTGTCACAGTTACATTTTCTTGATTTTTCAAAGTTCATTTTGAATTTCTTTCGTTTAAATGCAAGAGTTAGAATATTTCAGTAGTATTTGGTTGTGGTTTACCTTGTCACAGTTACACTTTCTTGATTTTTCAAAGTTCATTTTGAATTTCTTTCATTGAAATGCAAGAGTTGGAATATTTCAGTAGTGTTTGGTTGTGGTTTACCTTGTCACAGTGACATTTTCTTGATTTTTAAAAGTTAATTTTGAATTTCTTTTTCTGAAATGCAAGAGTTGGAATATTTCAGTAGTGTTTGGTTGTGGTTTACCTTGTCACAGTTACATTTTCTTAATTTTTCAAAGTTCATTTTGAATTTCTTTCATTGAAATGCAAGAGTTGGAATATTTCAGTAGTGTGTTGTTGTAGTTTACCCTGTCACAGTTACATCTTCTTAATTTTTCAAAGTTCATTTTGAATTTCTTACATTGAAATGTAAGAGTTGGAATATTTCAGTTGTGTTTGGTAGTGGTTTACCTTGTCACAGTTACATTTTCTTGATTTTTCAAAGTTCATTTTGAATTTTTTTTCATTGAAATGCAAGATTTTGAATATTTCTGTAGTTTTTGGTTATGTTTTACCACTTAACAGTTACATTTTCTTTATTTTTCAAAGTTCATTTTGAATTTCTTTCGTTGGAATGCAAGATTTGGAATATTTCAGTAGTGTTTGATTGTGATTTACCTTGTCACAGTTACATTTTCTTGATTTTTCAAAGTTCATTTTGAATTTCTTTCGTTGAAATGCAAGAGTTGGAATATTTCATTAGTTTTTGGTTGTGGTTTACCTTGTCACAGTTACATTTTATTTATTTTTCAAAGTTTATTTTTAATTTATTTCGTTTAAATGAAAGAGTTGGAATATTTAATTAGTGTTTGGTTGTGGTTTACCTTGTAAAATTTACATTTTCTTGATTTTTCAAAGTTCATTTTTGAATTTCTTTATTTGAAATGCAAGAGTTGGAATATTTTAGTAGTGTTTGGTTTACCTTGTCACAGTTACATTTTCTTGATTTTTCAAAGTTCATTTTGAATTTCTTTTGTTGAAAGGCAAGAGTTGGAATATTTCAGTAGTGTATTGTTGTTGTTTACCTTGTCACAGTTAAATTTTCTTGATTTTTCAAAGTACATTTTGAATTTCTTTTGTTGAAATGCAAGAGTTGGAATATTTCAGTAGTGTTTGGTTGTGGTTTACCTTGTCACAGTTACATTTTCTTAATTTTTCAAAGTTCATTTTGAATTTCTTTCGTTGAAATGCAAGAGTTGGAATATTTCAGTAGTGTTTCGTTATGGTTTACCTTGTCAGAGTTACATTTTCTTGATTTTTCAAAGTTCATTTTGAATTTCTTTCATTGAAATGTAAGAGTTGGAATATTTCAGTAGTGTTTGGTTGTGGTTTACCTTGTCAGAGTTACATTTTCTTGATTTTTCAAAGTTCATTTTGAATTTCTTTCATTGAAATGTAAGAGTTGGAATATTTCAATAGTGTTTGGTTGTGGTTTACCTTGTCACAGTTACATTTTCTTGATTTTTCAAAGTTCATTTTGAATTTCTTTCATTGAAATGCAAGAGTTGGAATATTTTAGTAGTGTTTGGTTGTGTTTTACCTTGTCACACTTACATTTTCTTGATTTTTCAAAGTTCATTTTGAATTTCTTTCGTTGAAATGCAAGAGTTGGAATATTTTAGTAGCGTTTGGTTGTGGTTTACCTGGTCACAGTTACATTTTCTTGATTTTTCAAAGTTCATTTTGAATTTCTTTCGTTGAGATGCAAGAGTTGGAATATTTCAGTAGTGTTTGGTTGTGGTTTACCTTGTCACAGTTACATTTTCTTGATTTTTCAAAGTTCATTTTGAATTTGTTTCGTTAAGATGCAAGAGTTGGAATATTTCAGTAGTGTTTGGCTGTGGTTTACCATGTTACAGTTACATTTTCTTGATTTTTCAAAGTTCATTTTGAATTTCTTTCGTTGAAATGCAAGAGTTGGAATATTTCAGTAGTGTTTGGCTGTGTTTTACTTTGTCACAGTTACATTTTCTTGTTTTTTCAATGTTCATTTTTAATTTCTTTCGTTGAAATGCTAGAGTTGGAATATTTCAGTGGTGTTTGGTTGGGGTTTACCTTGTCACAGTTACATTTTCTTGATTTTTCAAAGTTCATTTTGAATTTCTTTCGTTGAAATGCAAGAGTTGGAATATTTCAGTAGTGTTTGGTTGTGATTTACCTTGACATAGATACATTTTCTTGATTTTTCAAAGTTCATTTTGAATTTTTTTCGTTGAAATGCAAGAGTTGGAATATTTCAGTAGTGTTTGGTTATGGTTTACATTGTCACAGTTACATTTTCTTGATTTTTCAAAGTTCATTTAGAATTTCTTTCCTTGAAAACCAAGAGTTGGAATTTTTCAGTAGTGTTTGGTTGTGGTTTACCTTGTCACAGATACATTTTCTTGATTTTTCAAAGTTCATTTTGAATTTCTTTCGTTGAAAATGCAAGAGTTGGAATATTTCAGTAGTGTTTGGTTATGATTTACATCGTCACAGTTACATTTTCTTTAGTTTTCAAAGTTCATTTTGAATTTTTTTCATTGAAATGTAAGAGTTGGAATATTTCAGTAGTGTTTGGTTATGGTTTACCTTGTCGAAGTTACATTTTCTTGATTTTTCAAAGTTCATTTTGAGTTTCTTTCATTGAAATGCAAGAGTTGGAATATTTCAATATTGTTTGGTAATGGTTTAACTTGTCACAGTTACATTTTCTATATTTTTCATAGTACATTTTGAATTTCTTTAGTATAAATTATATATTAGTAAGATTTCTTACTTTTTTGTTTTTTGTTTAGATTTTCACTTATTCAGTTTATTTTTTGTTAATAGTTAGTTTTTAATGTCTTTCGTTGAAATGCAAGAGTTGGAATATTTCAATAGTGTATGATTGTGGTTTACCTTGTCAAAGCTACATTTTCTAGTTTTTTAAAAGTTTATTTTGAATTTATTTCGTTGCAAATGAAAGAGTTGGCATATTTCAGTAGTGTTTGGTTGTGGTTTACCTTGACACAGTAAAAGTTTCTTAATTTTTCAAAGTTCATTTTGAATTTCTTTCGTTGAAATTCAAGAGTTGGAATATTTTAGTAGTGTTTGGTTTACCTTGCCACAGTAACAGTTTCTTTATTTTTCAAAGTTCATTTTGAATTTATTTAGTTGAAATGCAAGATTTAGACTATTTCAGTAGTGTTTGTCTGTGGTTTACCCTGTCACAGTTACATTTTCATGTTTTTTAAAAGTTCATTCTGAATTTCTTTTGTTGAAATGCAAGAGTTGGAATATTTCAGTAGTGTTTGGTTGTGGTTTACCTTGTCACAGTTACTTTTTCTTGATTTTTCCAAGTTCATTTTGAATTTCTTTCGTTGAAATGCAAGAGTTGGAATGTTTCAGTAGTGTTTGGTTATGGTTTACCATGTCACAGTTACATTTCATTGATTTTTTCAAAGTTCATTTTGAATTTCTTTCGTTGAAATTCAAGTTTTTGAATATTTTAGATGTTGTTGGATATTTTTGTACTTGTCACTTTATAATTTTCTTTTTTTTTTGAAAGATTATTTTGAATTTATTTCCTTGAAATACAAGAGTTGGAATATTTCAGTAGTGTTTGGTTATGGTTTAAAATGTCACAGCTACAATTTCATTATTTTTATTTTTTCATTTTGAATTTATTTACTTGAAATGCAAGATTTGGACTATTTCTGTAGTGTTTTGTTATGGTTTAAATTTTCACAGTTACATTTTCATGATTTTTCAAAGTTCATTTTGAATTTCTTTCGTTGAAATGCAAGAGTTGGAATATTTCAGTAGTGTTTGGTTGTGGTCTACCTTGTCAGAGTTACATTTTCTTTATTGTTCGAAGTTCCTTTTGAGTTTATGTCATTGAAATGCATGAGTCTGCAAATTTCAGGTGTGTTTGGGTTCGGTGTTCCTTATCACAATTACAATTTCTTTAATGATCAAACTCCTTTTTTTTATACAGTAGATGAGATTCACGGGACGCAATACTTATTTATTTTTTTTATTTAGTTTTAATTTTCACAGGTACATTTTCTTGATTTTTCAACGTTCATTTTGATTTTCTTTCGTTGTAATGCAAGAGTTGGAATATTTCAGTAGTGTTTGGTTGTGGTTTACCTTGTCACAGTTACATTTTTCTTGATTTTTCAAAGTTCATTTGAATTTCTTTCTTTGAAATGCAAGAGTTGGAATATTTCAGTAATTTCTTTCGTTGAGATGCAAGAGTTGGAATATTTCAGTAGTGTTTAGTTGTGGTTTACCATGTCACAGTTACATTTTCTTGATTTTTCAAAGTTCATTTTGAATTTCTTTCGTTGAAATGCAAGATTTGGAATGTTTCAGTAGTGTTTGATTATGGTTTACCTTGTCACAGTTACATTTTCTTGATTTTTCAAAGTTCATTTTGAATTTCTTTAGTTGAAATGCAAGAGTTGAAATATTTCAGTAGTGTTTGGTTGTTGTTTACCTTTTCACATTTTCATTTTCTTGATTTTTTCAAAGTTAATTTTGAATTACTTTCGTTGAAATGCAAGAGTTGGACTATTTCAGTAGTGTTTGTTTTTGGTTTAACGTTTCAAATTTAAAATTTAATTATTTTAAATTTATAATTTATAATTTCTTTCGTTTTAATGAAAGAGCGGTAATATTTAAGTATTGTTTGTTTGTGGTTTAACTTTTAACGGTTAAAATTTAATGATTTTTCAAAGTTCATTTTGAATTTCTTTCCTTGAAATGCAGGAGTTGGAATATTTCAGTAGTGTTTGGTTGTGGTTTAACTTGTCACAGTTAAATTTTCTTGATTTTTCAAAGTTCATTTTGAATTTCTTTCGTTGAAATGCAAGAGTTGGAATATTTCAGTAGTGTTTGGTTGTGGTTTACCTTGTCACAATTACATTTTCTTGATTTTTCAACGTTCATTTTGAATTTCTTTCGTTGAAATGCAAGAGTTGGAATATTTCAGTAGTGTTTGGTTGTGGTTTACCTTGTCACAGGTGAATTTTATTGATTTTTCTACGTTCATTTTGAATTTCTTTATTTTAAATGCATGAGTTGGAAATATTTCAGTAGTGTTTGGTTGTGGTTTACCTTGTCACAGTTACATTTTTCTTGATTTTTCAAAGTTCATTTGAATTTCTTTCTTTGAAATGCAAGAGTTGGAATATTTCAGTAGTGTTTGGTTGTGGTTTACCTTGTCACAGTTACATTTTCTTGATTTTTCAAAGTTCATTTTGAATTTCATTCGTTGAAATGCAAGAGTTGGAATATTTCTGTGGTGTTAGGTTGTGGTTTACCTTGTCACAGTTACATTTTCTTGATTTTTCAATGTTCATTGTTAAGTTCTTTAGTGTAAGTTCTATTGGGTGAATATTTCAGTAGTGTTTGGTTTTTGTTTACATTGTCACAGTTACATTTTCTTTATTTTTCAAAGATCATTTTGAGTTTCTTTCGTTGAAATGAAATAGTTGGAATATTTCAGTAGTGTTTTTTTATGGTTTACCTTGTCACTTTTTCATTTTCTTGATTGTTCAAAGTTCATTTTGAATTTCTTTTGTTGAAATGCATGAGTTGGAATATTTAAGTAGTGTTTGGTTTTGATTTACCTTGTATCTGTTAAGTTTTCTTGTTTTTTCAAAGTTCATTTTGAATTTCTTTCATTGAAATAGGTTTTGGTCGTGCTTTACCTTGACACAGTTAAATTTCTTGATTTTTGTTAGGTTAGGTTAGGTTAGGCTAGATCAAGTTAGATTAGGTTAAGTTAGGTTAGGTTAGGTTAGCCTACGTACGCGCGCGTACTGAAACATTCCAACTCTTACATTTCAACGACAGAAATTCAAAATGAACTTTGAAAAATCAAGAAAATGTAACTGTGACATGGTAAACCACAACCAAACACTACTGAAATATTCCAACTCTTGCATCTCAACCAAAGAAATTACTGAAATATTCCAACTCTTGCATTTCAAAGAAATAAATTCAAATGAACTTTGAAAAATCAAGAAAAATGTAACTGTGACAAGGTAAACCACAACCAAACACTACTGAAATATTCCAACTCTTGCATTTCAACGAAAGAAATTCAAAATGAACGTTGAAAAATCAAAAAAATGTAAGTGTGACAAGGTAAACCACAACCAAACACTATTGAAATATTCCAAATCGTGCGTTTAAACGAAAGAAATTAAAAATTAACTTTTAAAAATCAAGAACATATAACTGTGACAAGGTAAACCACAACCAAACACTACTGAAATTTTCCAACTCTTGCATTTCAACGAATGAAATTCAAAATGAACTTTGAAAAATGAAAAAAATGTAACTGTGACAAGGTAAACCACAACCAAACACTACTGAAATATTCCAACTCTTGCATTTCAATGAAAGAAATTCAACATGAACTTTGAACAATCAAGAAAATGTAAATGTGACAAGGTAAATCACAACCAAACACTACTGAAATATTCCAACTCTTGCATTTCAACGAAAGAAATTCAAAATGAACTTTGAAAAATCAAGAAAATGTAACTGTGACAAGGTAAACCATAACCAAATACTACTGAAATATTCCAACTCTTGCATTTCAACGAAAGAAATTCAAAATGAACTTTGAAAATCTCAAGAAAATGAAACTGTGACAAGGTAAACCACAACCAAACACTACTGAAATATTCCAACTCTTGCATTTCAACGAAAGAAATTCAAAATGAACTTTGAAAAATTCAAGAAAATGTAACTGTGACATGGTAAACCATAACCAAACACTACTGAAACATTCCAACTCTTGCATTTCAACGAAAGAAATTCAAAATGAACATTGAAAAATCAAGAAAATTTAACTGTTAAAAGGTAAACCACAACCAAACACTACTGAAATATTCCAACTCTTGCTTTACAACGAAAGAAATTCAGAATGAACTTTGAAAAATCAATAAAATGTAACTGTGACAATGTAAACCACAACCAAACACTACTGAAATATTCCAAATCTTTAATTTCAACGAAATAAATTAAAAATTAACTTTGAAAAATAAAGAAAATGTAACTGTGGCAAGGTAAACCAAACACTACTAAAATATTCCAACTCTTGCATTTCAACGAAAGAAATTCAAAATGAACTTTGAAAAATCAAGAAAATGTAACTGTATCAAGGTAAACCACAACCAAACACTACTGAAATATTCTAACTCTTGCATTTCAACGAAAGAAATTCAAAATGAACTTAGAAAAATCAAGAAAATGTAAGTGTGACAAGGTAAACCACAAGCATACACTAGTGAAATATTCCAACTCTTGCATTTCAACGAAAGAAATTAAAAAAGAACTTTTAAAAAACAACAAACTGTAACTGTCACAATGTAAACCACAACCAAACACTACGGAAATATACCAACTCTAGCATTTCAACGAAAAAAATTCAAAATGAACTTTGAAATATCAAGAAAATGTAACTGTGACAAGGTAAACCACAACCAAACACTACTGAAATATTACAAATCTTGCATTTCAATGAAAGAAATTCAAAATGAACTTTGAAAAATCAAGAAAATGTAACTTTGACAAGGTAAACCAGAACCAAACACTACTGAAATATACCAACTCTAGCATTTCAAAGAAAGAAATTCAAACTTAACTTAGAAAAATAACTGAAATGTAACTGTGATGATGTAAATCACAACCAAACACTACTGAAATATTCCAACTCTTGCATTTCAACGAAAGAAATTCAAAATGAACTTTGAAAAATCAAGAAAATGTAACTGTGACAAGGTAAACCACGACCAAACACCACTGAAATATTCCAACTCTTGCATTTCAACGAAAGAAATTCTAAATGAACATAGAAAAATCAAGAAAATGTAACTGTGACAAGGTAAACCACATCGACATCCTTCTGAAATAGTACAACTCTTGCATTTCAACGAAAGAAATTCAAAATGAACTTTGAAAAATCAAGAAAATTTGTCTATGACAAGGTAAATCACAACCAAACAATACTGAAATATTCCAACTCTTGCATATCAACTAAAGAAATTCAAAATAAACTTTGGAAAATCAAGAAAATGTAACTGTGACAAGGTAAACCACACCCAAACACTACTGAAATATTCCAACTCTATCATTTCAACGAAAGAAATTAAAATTGAACATTTAAAAAACAAGAAAATCTAACTGTGACAAAGTAAAAAACAGCCAAACACTACTGAAATATTCGAGCTCTTGCATTTCAACGAAATAAATTCAAAATGAACTTTTAAAAATAAAGAAAATGTAACTGTGACATGGTAAACCACAGCCAAACAATACTGAAATATTCCAACTCTTGCATTTCAACGAAAGAAATTCAAAATGAACATTGAAAAATCAAGAAAATCTAACTGTGACAAGGTAAACCACAACCAAACACTACTAAAATATTCCAACTCTTGCATTTCAACGAAAGAAATTCAAAATGAACTTTGAAAAATAAAGAACATGTAACTGTGACAAGGTAAACCACAACCAAACACTACTAAAATATTCCAACTCTTGTATTTCAATGAAAGAAATTCAAAATGAACTTTGAAAAATCAAGAAAATGTAAGTGTGACAAGGTAAACCACAATCAAACACTATAGAAATATTCCAACTCTTACATTTCAATGGAAAAAATTCAAAATGAACTTTGAAAAATCAAGAAAATGTAACTGAGACAAGGTAAACCACAGCCAAACACTACTGAAATATTCCAACTCTTACATTTCAATGACAGAAATTCAAAATGAACTTTGAAAAATCAAGAAAATGTAACTCCGACAAGGTAAACCATAACGAAACACTACTGAAATATTCCAACTCTTTCATTTCAACAAAAGAAATTCAAAATGAACTTTGAAAAATCAAGAAAATGTAACTGTGACAAGGTAAACCACAACCAAACACTACTGAAATATTCCAAATCTTGCATTTCAACAAAAGAAATTGAAAATGTACTTTGAAAAATCAAGAAAATGTAACTGTGACAAGGTAAACTACAACAACACACTACTGAAATATTCCAACTCTTGCCTTTCAACAAAAGAAATTCAAAATGAACTTTGAAAAATCAAGAAAATGTAACTGTGACAAGGTAAACCAAACACTACTAAAATATTCCAACTCTTGCATTTCAATGAAAGAAATTCAAAATTAACTTTGAAAAATCAAGAAAATGTATATGTGAAAATGTAAACCCCAAAAACCCACCACTTACATAGTACAAATCTATCATATAAAATAAACAATTTAAAATTTAACATTTAAAAAACAACAAATTGTAAATGTGACACGGTAAAATACCGCCAAACACTACTGAAATAATCGAGCTATTGCATATAAACGAAATAAATACAAATGAACTTTGATAAATAAAGAAAATGTAACTGTGAAATGGTAAACCACAACCAAACAATACTGAAATATTCCAACTCTTGCATTTCAACGGTAGAAATTCAAAATGAACTTTCAAAAATCAAAAAAATTTAACTGTTACATTGTAAACCACAAAAAAACACTACTGAAATATTCCAACTCTCGCATCTCAACGAAGGAAATTCAAAAGGAACTTTGAAAATTCAAGAGAATGTAACTGTGACAAGGTCAACAACAAGCGGACACTACTGAAAAATTCCAACCCTTGCATTTCAACGAAAGAAATTCAAAATGAACTTTGAAAAATCAAGAAAATGTAACTGTGACAAGGTAAACCACAACTAAACACTATTGAAATATTCCAACTCTTACATTTCAATGAAAGAAATTCAAAATGAACTTTGAAAAATCAAGAAAATGTAACTGTGACAATGTAAACCACAACCAAACACTACTGAAATATTCCAACTCTTACATTTCAATGAAAGAAATTCAAAATGAACTTTGAAAAATCAAGAAAATGTAACTGTGACAAGGTAAACCATAACGAAACACTACTGAAATATTCTAACTCTTGCATTTCAACAAAAGAAATTCAAAATGAACTTTGAAAAATTAAGAAAATGTAACTGTGACAAGGTAAACCACAACCAAACACTACTGAAATATTCCAACTCTTGCATTTCAACAAAAGAAATTCAAAATGTACTTTGAAAAATCAAGAAAATTTAACTGTGACAAGGTAAACTACAACAACACACTACTGAAATATTCCAACTCTTGCCTTTCAACAAAAGAAATTCAAAATGAACTTTGAAAAATCAAGAAAATGTAACTGTGACAAGGTAAACTAAACACTACTGAAATATTCCAACTCTTGCATTTCAATGAATTAAATTCAAAATGAACTTTGAAAAATCAAGAAAATGTAACTGTGACAAGGTAAACCAAACACTACTGAAATATTCCAACTCTGGCATTTCAATGAAAGAAATTCAAAATGAACTTTAAAAGATCAAGAAAATGTAACTGTGACAAGGTAAACCACAACCAAACACTACTGAAATATTCCAACTCTTTCATTTCAACGAAAGAAATTCAAAATGAACTTTGAAAAATCAAGAAAATGTAACTGTGACAAGGTAAACCACAACCAAAAACTACTGAAACATTCCAACTCTTGCATTTCAACGAAGGAAATTCAAAATGAACTTTAAAAAATCACGAAAATGGAGCTGTTACAAGGTACACCAAAAACAACCACTCGTGAAATCTTCCAACTCTTGCATTACCACCAGAGACCTTCAAAATGAACTTTGAAAAATCAAGAAATGTAACTTTGTCCCGGGCCACCCCCCCCCAAAACACCTGAACTATTACCACTCTTGCATTTCAATGAAAGAAATTCAAAATGAACTTTGAAAAATTAAGAAAATGTAACTGTGACTAGGTAAACCACTACCAAACACAACTGAAATATTCCAACTCTTGCATTTCAATGTAAGAAATTCAAAATGAACTTTGAAAAATCAAGAAGATGTAACTGTGACAGGGTAAACTACAACAACACACTACTGAAATATTCCAACTCTTGCATTTCAATGAAAGAAATTCAAAATTAAATTTGAAAAATTAAGAAAATTTAACTGTGACAAGGTAAACCACAACCAAACACTACTGAAATATTCCAACTCGTGCATTACAAAGAAAGAAAGTCAAAATGAACTTTGAAAAATCAAGAAAATGTAACTATGGCAAGGTAAACCACAACCAAACACTACTGAAATATTCCAACTCTTGCATTTCAACAAAAGAAATTCAAAATGAACTTTGAAAAATCAAGAAAATTTAACTGTGACAAGTTAAACCACGAAAACAAACTTCTTAAATATTCAACCTCTTTCAATACAAATACATAAATAAACAATTAACTATTAAAATACAATATCAAGTAAATCAGAAACGTAAATAAGCAACCACAAACAACTTAAAAATAAAAACTCTATAATATCAATTAAATAAATACATAATGAACTTTCAAAAATCAAGAAGATGTAACATAGACAATGTAAACCACACCGAAACACTATTGAAATATTCCAACTCTTGCATTACAACGAAAGAAATTCAAAATGAACTTTGAAAAATCAAGAAAATGTAACTGTGACAATGTAAACCACAACCAAACACTACTGAAATATTCCAACTCTTGCATTTCAAAGAAAGAAATTCAAAATGAACTTTAAAAAATCAAGATAATACAACTGTGACAAGGTAAACCACAACCAAACACTACTGAAATATTCCAACTCTTGCATATCAACGAAATAAATTCAGAATAAACTTTGAAAAATCAAGAAAATGTAACTGTGACAAGGTAAACCACAACCAAACACTACTGAAACATTCCAACTCTTGCATTTCAACGAAGGAAATTCAAAATGAACTTTGAAAAATCAGACCTTTGGAGGGGGAGGGGGCTGGGGGAGGGGGTCGTTCTGTGTCTCAATGCACAAAAAAAAGTATAAAAAATGGGGGAGGAAAGGGGAGGGGAGGAGGGGAGGGGAGGAGGAGGAGGAGGGAGGAGGAGGAGGGGAGGAGGAGGAGGGGAGGAGGAGGAGGGGAGGGGGGAGGGGAGGGGGAGGGGAGGAGGAGGGAGGAGATGGAGGGAGCCCAGTGGATCTTTGAGGACCGGTGGCTTCCTTCGGGGTTGGGGTAGAGGGATTGGAACCCTTTGGGGTTGGGGTAGGGGGATCGGAGCCCTTTGGCTTGTTGTATAGGACCTCACAAAACTGTTCAAATGAAACTTGTGTATTATAACGACCACACTCAAAACCTCTTCCAAAATCTCTTCAAAAATCATCTTTTAAAATGTCTCTAAGTGTTTCGCCGAAATAATTCCATAACCTGTCTAAAACAGTTTCGCCCAAATAATCCCTAAACGTAATTCAGCGTATTCCTGTTGTTTTTGACATCTCTGCGCTAATGCATTTCAAATTAATAAGAAACCTGATTCCCGCGCTAAAACAATTCATCGCTAAGATGTTTCTTGGAGAATTGTTTCCATGGCGTTTGGTTATTAATATCCTTTGGAGTTCGACCAAAAGAGTTGTTTCCGAGGCAAAGACATTACTGACTTGGATCTATTCCTGGAGAATCGTTTCTATGCGAAAATTTTTAAAGTCTGACAGATGATGTCATTGGTTGATTGATCTGTCAAGAAAGGGGAATTAATTTGTTGTTTCTAAGGGGAATTATTGATTCACGATAGGTGAATTGAGGTCGACAGCGCAGGTGTTCCAAATGGGTGCTACTCGTGACAGGACCACGTGGTTTATGGTTTTCCAAGGGACAAAGTTTCTGTTTTTCAAATTCTCACTGACAAAATCCATAAAAACATCAAATAAATCGATCAACACACATAACCATCCATGAAAACAGACATAAATGTGACAAAGTTCCTGGTTTTCCAAGTGAGAAAATTCCTGTTTTTTCATTCTCAGTGAGAAAACCATAAACCACGTGGTTCGTTCCGGACTCAATAAAGCCTTTCTACTCACTAACGTCAGAACATCGACAAAATCTGTCATAACGTCCACAAGAAATCTGTCAGAACCCCTAACCGTCACAACATCGACAGCCATAACATCAACACGTCATAACATCTAACATTTTTTTCATAACATCTAAAATTTAAAACTTTAGTTTTTTGGGGTTTATAGGGGAACAAATGCGTAGGTTAGGGTAGGCTACGTATTTAATTTATGTTATGATTTACCCCCCCCCCCCCCTGATGTGCAAATATATAGTCAAAATTTGTTTCTAAACTATTATATACTTACTACTATTATATAAACTTATAATTTTTTTTTACACAACGAAAATCCGTCGGAACCACTAACCGTCAGAACGTCGACAGTCATAACATCGACATGTCATAACATCTAAAAATTGATTAGATGTTATGACGGGTGGATGCTATGACTGTCGACGTTCTGACGGGTAGCGATTGTAACTGTCGATGAACTGACGTGTCGATGTTATGACTGTCGACGTTCTGACGGTTAGTGGTTCTGACGGATTTTTCTTGTCGACGAAATGACGTTTAGTGATTGTGACGGTTAGTCGAAATGGTGGCACCGCCATTTTAAACATGCGACCTAAAATATTTCTTTCTTTATGCTAGCTTAAACTTTCATACTAAAGGACTAATCTGATTTTGTGCTTTTTTAACTCGCACAAAGTTTGACCTGACTTGATTCCTTGTGGATATAGCGTGTATCAACATAACATGAACATTTTTACGAAAATACAAATGAAAATACAAAAAGAACAAAATCATATCCAAACACGTGACTGCCAGCCTCTTCGCGCTTTTGTGGTGTGAAAATTAAAGCCATCGTAAAACATGTCAGTAAAATATCTAACATGCCGGTAAAATACGTGAAATAGGGATAAAATACGTAAACTACGTAAAATAGGTAAATTACGTAAAATAGATAAAATACCAATTTTACGGGGGTCCGTAAAATTACGGTAAAACACGTATAATACCCAATTTTACCGTGACCAATTTTACAACTTAGAACACAAGTTAATTCTATGTGAATATAACGTGTACCAGCATAACGTGAACATTTTACGAAATACACTATAAAAGTAAGCTAATGAAATTGAAGCATAATTTTTAACATATGTATAGGACAATAATCTCGCTGCATTACCTAGGTAGTGCCCTGTGTAGTTCTTAGGCTATAGACTGTCAATCTGCCATAATTAGGTTTGCATAGCCGCACCTCTTAAAATAAACTTAAGAATAGACTGATACTCAATAGCTGAGCTTGTTTAGAGTTATGAAATGCGCATAATCTAATAACACTGGAGTAACAAAGGAAATTTAATCCACCCACGATAGGCCGGCTACAGATCCCCCGCCTGGAGAATGTGTGTTGCAAAAAAGCCGACGAAACCTATACATGCTTTCCACCGCCATAAATCTGTAATGATTTGTTATGCTAATTCGTCTCACCAATGAAGTGGATTTTTTTTTACTTAACCCTTTTACACAAGAGTCATAATAACTGTCCAAGCCGTCACGATTGGGGCAATCAATTTAAACGGGTAACACTTAAACATTTTTTTCTTTTTTCTTCCGTTGATAGCTGTATTGAAATGGCGGTTATATCTGATGTTTTTTGTTATAAATTTGTTTTTTTATTGAAGTAGAAAATAGTTTTATTCTGCAATAATTGAAAACTGAATCACAAATGTTATTTGCAAGATTATCTAAGATTATAAGCGTCTAAGATTATCAGCAAAACCCGGATCAGTTTGAATAGTTTATAAACTCTTAATTCTCACCCAGCCAACCCATATTCAGAATATTCGGAAATGGGTGTATAGAAAAATAAATAGTGAAAAAATACACATCTTAAAAACCAATTTGGACTCAGTCCACAAAAAGTGTTTTCTTCCTCAATCGTTTCTTAGTTACTCATTCAGATTTTCTCACTGCGGCCCAATCGTATATTCAAGGTCAAATCGTGGATTACTGGAGAAAGTCCAGTAGACAGAATATACAGTATCGACAAAGGAAAGTCTATAGCCTACTCTCCGTTAAAAAAACGTGAAGCATATTTAAAACCACACAGGATTCATACTCCGCCTTCGCACACGCGCGATACCAATGTACACATCACGAGAAGTCTATGGAAAAACCGTTTTTTTTTCCGACCACTAGCAACTAAACTAAGGTTCTGGCGTATATTCCCAGGGTCAGTACAGGCGGTATCAAATGTGTTTCACTTTTTGAGTAAGAAGACGCTACAGTCTACAGTGCAGAGAAAGACTTACTTCAATTTGGACATGGAGGATGACTAGAGCGAGACGTTTTCCGCTCTTCGCGATCTAGCATACCACGCCGTGTTTCTACGAGCCACTCGTGGCACACGCCACCAATTGTACATGATTTTTGAAAGTCTGCAGCCCCTCGGATCAGAGTTTACAAAATAAAAGATATTAAGCTATTTTAGAGTAATCACTCCTTTGTGCAAACTTTCAGGCAATTGGTCCACGTTGTTCAGAAAATGGATCAAAACACCTCATACCCGCAATGCAGCACCTTCATTTGTCCAATAGAACTGAACTACGATCCAATTTATTTACAAAACAAACATTGATAGCAGTCCTGGCACTTGTTTTAGCCTCTATTTCTGACAGCATCGATGCAAAACAGGCACGTTCTCAAGAGGAGTTACAAACTCCATTTAAATATGATGGCTTTACTATTCTTCTTCGTACTTTCATGCAGTTGCCCTATGATTTGCCACTTTTTCATCTGAATTGTGAGCCCCCCCCCACCAGTAAAAAGAAAAATCTCTTAATGCGTGCAAGCTGCAAAACTGAGCATAACTGGACAAGTGGGAAAACAACAACTGTAAAAGAGGCAATATATGCAAAAATATGGGAGGTTATTTGAAAAATTGCGCAGGTTTAAGATTATTAAGGACTAATGCAACAATCAACTTGATAGGAACATTCCTGAGCATCGATGGAACCCAGCCTTGCTTCTTTTTAACTGAGTATAATATCATCTGTCTTCAGGGGCGTCATTTGGGGGTGGCAAGGGGGGGGGGGTGAGTAGCCCCCCCCCCCCAATGATGTGGAGAAAAAATATCATGCATCCCATGCCCTTTGACTATCCAGATATGGACCCCTCTTGCCCCCCCAATAAGAATGCTGGAAATTCGCCCCTGTCTGTCTTTATTTTTCTTCATGACATTAGAGGCTGTATAATATTTCAAGGATTTTGATATATATGAGTGTGATTGTGCAGAAAATATTAAGTGCAAATTCTCCATGGGGAACAAAGAGAAAGTGATCGGGCGAAGTTTTGCAAACAGATCACTGGGATGTTCGCATGCTGGGAGACAAATTAACTATAACATAGCTTGCATGGGGCTCCTTTTTCATTTGACTTTAGTATAAATATAAGGTAAGTCAGCATAAATGAATGTGCAATTATTGGGCAAAATCTTGCAAACTGATCACTGGGACATTTATATTTTGTGAGATAAATCAATTATAATATAGCTTTCGTAGGGTGGTGGGGGATTTGTTTTTCAAAATCTAGGAAGGGGGGATTTTCTGTTTTCCCATTTTTCTCAATGAAATTAACCCAAAAATCATTTTTTTTAATGAGAATATCTCCAAAGAGGTATTTTTCAAAAACCAGGAGTGGAGGGGTAATTTTTCGTTTTAAGTTTTTCTGTGTAAATACCAAAAAAGGCAATACGCAATTCAAATACTCCTCAAAATGTATTTTTCATATCTACGGGTAAATCTAGGGGATAAAAACCCCCTTCCCTCACTTGATACCCCTGACTTGTCTCGAAATCAGGTTTGTGAGGATGACACCCCCCTCCCCCCCCCCAGCCCTCATTGCAAGGGGTGTAAGTTATCCCCTGGGGGCATATAAGGTTTTTATTTCCCATTTGACATTAGTATAAATATAAAGTGTTAAGAAGAAATGGAAGATATGTCTGCGAGCTAAAATCAGAATAATGGGTGCCACGGCTATGACATTTGTCAAGACTGATTCTGAAACATGTGCACTTCGAACAACTGGAGAAAATTGGTAAATATTTTCGAAAGGAGTCATTTGGATAATTTTTGGTAATTGTTTGACTGACCCTATATCAGCAGTAAGCTCTCCGAAAATAAGGGTGGGTACCCTCTATAGAGCTATTATAAAGTTCAGCGGCAGCGTTTCGGGGGGGGGAGGGGGCAGTTGTACCCTCCCCCTAATATTTAGAGAAAAAATTATTATTTAGCCCAAACCCCTAGACTCTCCGGATGTAGACCCTTCTTGCCTTCCAATAAAAATGCATGAGCTACGCCCCTGATCAAGTTTAAGATTGCTTATCCACTTTTTACGGATGAAGACGACATATTGCCGAAGATTGGGATTTTCACTATCCATCTGGAAAAAAAGATCCTCTAGAATCATGATAGCGCATAGGGCGTCGAACTGACGTTTCAGGTAGTGGATCTTTTTTACAGGGGCTGGTAGCAAGCCTTTCGTCCAACATCATGGCAGCGGCGATTTTGAGTCGTTCATGTATCAATCCACTATGTTACCAAAGGGTGCCATCCAATTGAGACCAAACAAACGAACTTCGTCTCCAAATGGGGTGGGAACAGGCCACAAGAAAGTACTTAAAAGAAGTCGGGACTACATGGAATGGGGTGAAGAGCGAAGCATTGAAGAGACTTAAGTGAAAAAGAAGTGTGTAAAGTTCTCAGGGAGCTTGGTTGTTGGTTGTTAGTAGTAGGAAGTACTAGCAACCCGATATAAATAACCGTGAAATTAGGGGACAAAACTGATCATTAGGGTATTCACATTCTACAAAATGTACTATAACACAGCTTGCTTAGGGTTCTTTTCTAATTTAGTTTTATTTGACTTAGATTATAAAAGGTAATTTGACATAACAGGTGAAATTTCAAAGTTGATAGTTGGAGTGTTTATGCAATGAGAGATAAATAAGATGTAATAAGAAGTAACTGAAATAAGATGCAACTTCATTCAGGTAATTTTTAAGCTTTTGTTTTATATAGGTGTAAATCTTCTTCTAACATTCTGGTGATGTCAGGGGTTTACTTTAGTAAGCATCTGGTATTGGTAAGCGTGTAGCCGAATCGTTCAGAGCTATGGGTTCACGTGGGAGGAGGTATAAGAGTGTATATATATATATAAGTGCAAATTATGTTCTGGCCTTGGGAAGGCACAGGTGTTTTGAGCCCTAGTGATGTTTGCTCGTTTTGAGTTTGAATCGATTACTTATTGTAATTTCTGTTCGTTTCAGGGGCAGGTCCAGGATTTTTTAAGGGATGGGAGGGGGTGCAAAATAGGTTAATCCGAAAAAAAAATTAGGGGGGGAGCAAAATAGTTTCATTTAGTAAACTTGCGTTAGGAGCAAGTTTAATTAACGCGAACGTGTATTAATTGAGTAAATTAAACTACTTTAGACTATAATAGGGGGGCGCCCCCTCGCCCCCCTCTGGATCTGCCGCTTGTTCGTTTTGGGTTTCATTTATTTATCGATGCTGATTTGTGGTAGTTTCACACTTGGTAGATTATTTTATTTTATTTTTGCTCATTTTTGGTTTAACGGATCTCTTTACTTTTCTTTGAAAAACTTATTTTGTGGAAAAAGTTTTTTTTAATTAATTTCTGTATAGTCTTTAGGCAGCGCGCGAGCGCTGCCTAAATAAACCACGTTTTAGGCACAATGTGTTTTTTTTTCTCCATACCCCGGCACTTTGTATCGAAGGAGCTGACGCAAAAACTTTGAAAAAGGCTTAATCGGTTGTAAACGGGAGTGACACGTGCCCTTTTAAATAACGAAAAATGATTGATACGAAACTAGCCCCCCCCCCCACGCCCATCATTCCCCCAAACACATCCAATCACATTTTTTAAAGCCATTTTTTCAGCGTAGTTGATTTCCAGATAGAAAATATCTTTTTGAGGAGGACACTCCCCCAAAACCCTCGGGGCAAGGGTTTTAAGTTAAGCCCTGAGGGCATATAAGATCAATATTGACACAATGTACAGTTTATTATTATTTATCTTTAAGGCAGGGCACATCATATAGAAGGGGTCGTTGTCGAGACTTCAAAAGGGGCTCATTCGATTGGAAATTGAGAGTTCTAGTGCCCTTTTTAATATTCGAAAGTGATAGGAGGGCAGCTAGCCCCCCCCCCCACGCCCATCATTCCCCCAAACAAATCCAATCAAAATTATGAGATAGCCACTTTGTTCAGCATAGTTCATTTCCAGATAGAAAATATGTTTTGATTGGATTTGTTTTAGGGAATGATGGGCTTGGGGGGGGGGCTAGGTGCCCTCCAATCACTTTCGAATATTAAAAAGGGCAGTATCCCTTTGAATTTCCATTCAAATGAGCCTGTTTTGAAGTTTCTACGACAACGCCTTCTATAAAAACCTTATATGCCCTCAGGGCATAACTTAAAACCCTTTCCTTGAGGGTTGTGGGGGAGTGTCCTCCTCAAAAACATATTTTATAACTGGAAATCAACTACGCTGAAAAAAATAGCTATCTCACAATTTTGATTGGATGTGTTTGGGGGAATGATGGGCATGGGGGGCTAGTTGCAGTCCAATCACTTTAACTATTAAAAAGGGCACTAACCCTTTGAATTCCCAATCGAATGAGCCTGTTTTGAAGTTTGTACGACAGTGTCTTCTAGAAAAGCCTTATATGCCCCCAGGGCATAACTTAAAACTCTTGCCCTGAGGGTTGTGGGGAAGTGTCCTCCTCAAAAACCTATTTTCTATCTGGAAATCAACTATGTTGAACAAAATGGCTATCTCACATTTTTTGATTGGATATGTTTGGGGGAAAGATGGGCGTGGGGGGGGGCAGTCACCCTCCAATCGAATTTCCAATCGAATAAGCCTGTTTTGAAGTCTCTACGACAACGCCTTCAATAAAAGCCTTATATGCCCCCAGGGCATAACTTGAAACCCTTGCCCAGTGAGCCTTACTGATGTTAATTTTTGCTCGTTTTGAGTTTGACTCGGTTACTTATTGTAATTTCTGTTAGTTTCAGGGGCAAATCCAGGATTTTTTAGGGGAGGGGGAGGTGCAAAATAGGTTGATCCGAAAAAAAAAATTAAGGGGGGGGGGGCGAGAAATAGTTTGATCCAGTAAACTTGCGTTAGGAGCAAGTTTAATTAACGCAAACTTGAAATAAATTAAGTAAATTACACTACTTGAGAATACGCTAAGGGGGCACCCCCCCTCTGGATCCACCACTGGTTCGTTTTGGGTTTCATTTATTTATCGATGCTGATTTGTGATAGTTTCACACTTGGTAGATTATTTGATTTTATTTTTGCTCATTTTTGGTTTAACGGAGTTCTTTACTTTTCTTTGAAAAACTTATTTTGTGGAAAAAGTTTTTTTTAATTAATTTCTGTATAGTCTTTAGGCAGCGCGCTAGCGCTTCCTAAGTAAAGAACGATGTGGGCACAATGTGTTTTTTTTTTCTCCATACCCGGGCACTTTGTTTCGGAGGAGTCGTCGTAGAAACTTCGAAAAGGGCTCATTCGATTGGAAATTGGAGTGGCTAGTGCGTCGAAAGTGATTGGAGGACAACTAGCCCCCCCCCACGCCCATCATTCCCCAAAATACATCCAATCAAAATTTTGAGACAGCCATTTTGTTCAGCGTAGTTCATTTCCAGATAGAAAATATCTTTTTGAGGAGGACACTCCCCCACAACCCTCGGGGCAAGGGTTTTAAGTTATGCCCTGAGGGCATATAAGATCAATGTTGACACAATATACAGTTTATTATTATTTTTCTTTAAAGCAGGGAACTTCATATAGAAAGGGTCATCGTAGAGACTTCAAATGGGACTCATTCGACTGGAAATCAAGAGTTCTAGTGCCCTTTTTAATAGTCGAAAGTGATTGGAGGGCAACTAGCCCCCCCCCCCACACGCCAATCCTTCGCCCAAACACACCCAATCGAAAATTTTGAGATAGCCATTTTGTTCAGCGTAGCTGATTTCCAAATAGAAAATGTGTTTTTGAGCAGGAAACTCCCCCACAAACCTCAGGTTTTAAGTTATGCCCTGGGGGCGTATAAGGTTTTTATAGAGAGCGTTGTCGTAGAAACTTTAAAAAAGGTTCATTCGATTGGAAATTCAAATGGCTAGTGCCCTTTTTAATAGTCGAAAGTGATTGGAGGGCAGCTAGCCCCCCACGCCAATCATTCCCCCAAACACATCCAATCAAAAATATGAGATGGCCATTTTGTTCAGCGTAGTTGATTTTCAGATAGGAAATATGTTTCTGAGGAGGACACTCCCTACAACCCTCAGGGCAAGGGTTGTAAGTTATGCCCTGGGGCCATATTAGGTTTTTATAGAAAGCATTGTCGTGGAAACTTCAAAAAAGGCTCATTCGATTGGAAATTCAAAGGGCTAGTGCCCTTTTTAATAGTCGAAAGTGTTTGGAGGGCAACTAGCCCCCCCCCAGGTCCATCTTTCCCCTAAACACATCTAATCAAAATTGTGAGATAGCCATTTTGTTCAACATAGTTGATTTCCAGATAGAAAATGGGTTTTTGAGGAGGACATTCCCCCACAACCCTCAGGGCAAGGGTTTTAAGTTATGCCCTGGGGGCATATAAGGCTTTTATAGAAGGCATTGTGGTAGAAACTTTAAAGCAGGCTCATTTGATTGGAAACTCAAAGGGCTAGTGCCCTTTTTAATAGTCAATAGTGATTGGAGGGTTCCTAACCCCCCCCCCCCTCCCCACGCCGATCATTCCCCAAAACGCATCCAATCAAAATTTTGAGATACCCATTTTGTTCAGCGTAGGCTAGCCGATTTACAGATAGAAAATATGTTTTTTAGGAGGACACTCCCCTGCGACCCTCTGGGCAAAGGTTTTAAGTTATGCCCTGGGGGCGTATAAGGTTTTTATAGAAGGCGTTGTCATAGAAACTTCTAAACAGGCTCATTCGATTAGAAATTCAAAGGCCTAGTGCCCTTTTTAAAAGTCGAAAGTGTTTGGAGGTTAACTATCCTCCCCATCATTCCCCCAAACACATCCAATCAAAATTGTGAGATAGCCATTTTGTTCAGGGTAGTTGATTTTCAGTTATAAAATATGTTTTTGAGGAGGACACTCCCCCAAAACCCTCAGAGAAAGGGTTTTAAGTTATGCCCTAGGGGCATATAAGGTTTTTATAGAAGGCGTTGTCGTAGAAACTTCAAAACAGGCTCATTTGATTGAAAATTCAAAGGGCTAGTGCCCTTTTTAATAGTCGACTATGATTGGAGGGTTCCTAGCCCCCCCCCCGCCCCACGCCCATCATTCCCCAAAATTCTAATCAAAATTTTGAGATAGCCATTTTGTTCAGCGTAGGCTAGTTGATTTCCAGATAGAAAATATGTTTTTTAGGAGTACACTCCCCCGTGATCCTCTGGGAAAAGGTTTTAAGTTATGCCCTGGGGGCAAATAAGGTTTTTATAGAAGGCGTTGTCATAGAAACTTCTAAACAGGCTCATTCGATTAGAAATTCAAAAGTTAGGTTACCTTTTTAAAAATCGAAAGTGTTTGGAGGTTAACTATCCTCCCCACACGCCCATCATTCCCGCAAACACATCCAATCAAAATTTTGAGATAGCAATTTTGTTCGGCGGAGTTGATTTCCAGTAATAAAATATGGTTTTGAGGAGGACACTCCCCCACAACCCTAAGGGCAAAGGTTTTAAGTTATGCCCTGGGTCATATAAGGCTTTTATAGAAAGCGTTCTCGTGGAAACTTCAAAACAGGCTCATTCGATTGGGAATTCAAAGGGCTAGTCCCCTTTTTAATAGTTGTAAGTGATTGGAGGGCAACTATCCCCCCACGCCCATCATTCCCCCAAACACATGCAATCAGAATTTTGAGATAGCCATTTTGTTCAGCCTAGGCTAGTTGATCTCCAGATAGAAAATGTGTTTTTGAGGAGGACACTCCCCAACAACCCTCAGGGCAAGGGTTTTAAGTGATGTCCTGGGGTTTATAAGGTTTTTATAGAAGGCGCTGTTATAGAAACTTCAAAAGGGGCTCATGTGACTGGAGATTCAAAGGGCTAGTGCCCCTTTTAATAGTGGAAAGCGATTGGAGGGCAACTAGCCCTTCCCCCCACGTCTATCATTCCCCCAAACACATCCAATCAAAATTTTGAGAAAGCCATTTTTTTTAGCGTAGGCTAGTTGATTTCCAGATAAAAATATGTTTTTGAGAAGGACACTCCCCAACAACCCTCAGGGCAAGGATTTTAAGTTATGCCCTTGGGGCATATAAGGTTTTTATATAAGGCGTTGTCGTAGAAACTTAAAAAAGGCTAATTCGATTGGAAATTCAAAGGGCTAGTACCCTTTTTAATAGTTGAAAGTGATTGGAGGGCAACTAGCCCTCCCCTCAAACTTCCATCATTCACCCAAACACATCGAATCAAAATTTTGAGATAGCCATTTTGTTCAGCGTAATTGATTTCCAGATAGAAAATATATTTTTGAGAAGGACATTCCTCCACAACCCTCAGGGCAAGGGTTTTATGTTATGCCCAGGGGGCATATAATATTACTATAGAGGTGGTTGTCGTAGAAACATAAAAAAAAGCTCATTGAATTAGAAATTCAAAGGGCTAGTGCCCTTTTAATAGTCGAAAGTTTTTGAAGGGCAACTAGATCCCCCACGCCCATCATTCCCCCACACACATCCCATAAAAAATTTGAGATAGCTATTTTGTTCAGTGTAGTTGACTTACGGATAGAAAGTATGTTTTTGAGGAGGATACTCCGCCAGAGTCCTCAGAGAAAGGGTTTTAAGTTATGCCCTGGGGGCATATAAGGTTTTTATATAAGACGTTGTCTTAGAAACTTCAGAAAAGGGCTCATTTGATTTAAAATTCAAAGGGCTAGTGTCCTCTTTAATAGTCGAAAGTGATTAGTAATATTTTTGTTGTTGTTTAGACCAGGGCACTTCCTATCGAAGGAATTGTCGTGGGAACTTCGAAATGGGCTCATTCGATTGAAAATAGAAAGGGCTGATACCCTTATTAATAGTCGAAAGGGATTGGAGGGTATTTAATCCCCTTCCACTCCCACCTTCCCATTTACCCATTATGTTTAAAAACTAAATGTTGCCTTAAGATTAAATCAAAATGCACTGTGAGAATGCTAATTTCCAATAAGGCATCTCAGCAGTATCCCAAGAACGACTGACGGTATTATGTTCAAACTTTCGAGGCTACTTTATGCTCTTAAAATTTAACCAAATCAAAATAGCGTCAGTGTAACCAAGCTATCAAAGAAAGTAAACAGATTTTTTTCCGAACGGTATCAAGTTTTCCATTTCAGGTCAACTAGAGGAGGTATGAAACTGAGTTAAACAGTACCATTTGTGTCCATGTTTTTAAAAATTTGTATGTTGTTAAAAATTGCTAAAAGTTTTTTTCCGGCATACAAATAGCAGGCCAAACTATAAAGTCTTAAAAAACGAAAGATTTAAAGTGTTTTTTTTTCTTTTTCCCTGAAAAGACTATGTCAATATAAAACGAACAGAAATTAATTAAAAAAAACTTTTTCTACGAAAAAAGTTTTTCAAAGAAAAGTAAAGAACTCCATTAAACAAAAAATGAACAACAATAATATCAAATAATCTACCAAGTTTGAAACTATCGAAAATCAGCATTGATAAATAAATGAACCCCAAAACGAACAGAAATTACAATAAATAATCGAGTCATACTCAAAATGAGCAGAAATTAACATAAGTTGGGCGCAAAACCCCTATGCCTTCCCAAGGACAGAACAAAATTTGCACTTTACTGAAAAAATACAAATGAATGTGCATTGTCAGTTTAATATACATATACTTATATTTAGTAATCAAAATGTTAAAATTATTTGATTTATTAAAGTTATAAAAGTAAAAAAGTTTATATCTTTTCAGTAAAGTACAAATTTTGTTCTGGCCTTGGGAAGGCATAGGGGTTTTGCGCCAAACATATGTTAATTTGTGCTCGTTTTGAGTTTGACTCGGTTATTTATTCTAATTTCTGTTTGTTTTGGGTTTCATTTATATATCGATGCTGATTTGTGGTAGTTTCGAGCTTGGTAGATTATTTGACTTTATTTTTGCTCATTTTTTGTTTAATGGAGTTCTTCACTTTTCTTTGAAAAACTTATTTTGTGGAAAAAGTTTTTCTTAATTAATTATTAATAAAACCAGACATACACCTGCGAATAGTTAAGAAACCAAGCTAAGAAAATGTTATTAATAAAATCAGATGTATTTTAAACTGGAAAGTTCATATCTCTGAAAATTAAAACCCATCATTATTTTTTTAAATATGCAAAAATGTACCCAATTATGAAAAGGAAAACAATTATTATTCATAAAATCAGATGTATTTTAAACTTGGATGTTCTTATTTATGAAAATTAAAACTCAACTTGATTAGAAAATAAAATATTATTGATAAAACCAGGCATACACCTACGAATGGTAAAAAAACCTAGCTATGAAAATGTTATTAATAAAATCAGATGTATTTTAAATTGGGATGTTCATATTTCTGAAAACTAATACCCAACTTTATTTTAAAAAAATGCAAAAATGCACCCAATTATTAAAGGTAATCAAATATTATTAATAAAATCAGATAAATTTTAAACAGGGATGTTCTTATTTCTGAAAATAAAAACCCAACTTTATTAGAAAATCAAATATTATTGATAAAACGAGACGTAACCTACGAATGGTTAAGAAACCTAGCTAAGAAACTGTTATTAATAAAATCAGATGTATTTTAAACTGGGATGTTCATATTTCTGAAAACTAAAACCCAACTTTTTTAGAAAAATATGTAAAAATGTACCCTATTATTAAAACAAATCAAATATTATTAATAAAATCAGATGTATTTTAAACATGGATGTTCTTATTTCTGAAAATTAAAACCCTACTTTATTAGAAAAACCAGACATACACCTACGAAAGGTTAGGAGATCTAGATAAGAAAAGTCCAAAAAAGCAAACTATACATCCCAAATCATGAGTTTCATGCGACATCCATCTACGAGAGGTTAAGAAACCCAGATTAACCCAACTTTATTATAAAAAAAAATGCAAAAATGTACCCAATTATTAAAAGAAATGAAATATTACTAATAAAATCAGATGTATTTTAAACATAGATGTTCTTATTTCTGAAAATTAAAACTCAACTTTATTATAAAATCAAATATTAATAATATTAGGAAATCTAGATCAGAAAAGTCCAAAATAGCAAACTAGACATCCCAAATGATGAGTTTCATGCATCATCCAACTACGAAAGGTTAAGAAACCTATTTTAAACTGGGATGTTCATATTTCTGAAAACTAAAACCCAACTTTATTAAAAAAAATGCAAAAATGTACTCAATTATTAAATGAAATCAAATATTATTTATAAAATCAGATGTATTTTAAACACGGATGTTCTTATTTCTGAAAATTAAAACTCAACTTTATTAGAAAATACAATATTATTAATAAAACCTGACATATACCTACGAAAGGTTAAGAAACCTAGCTAAGAAAATGTTGTCAAAAAAATCAGATGTATTTTAAACTGTGATGTTCATATATCTAAAAACTAAAACCCAACTTTATTAAAAAAAAATATGCAAACATGCACCCAATTATTAAAAGAAATCAAATATTATTAATACATCAGATGTATTTTAAACGTGGATGTTCTTATTTCTGAAAATTAAAACCCAACTTGATTAAAAAGTCATTATTTAAATAAATCAAATACAATATTATTAATAAAACCAAATATACACCTACGAAAGGTTAGGAAATCTAGCTCAGAAAAGTCTGAAATAGCAAACTAGACATCCCAAATCATGAGTTTCATGCAACATACATCTACGAAAGGTTAAGAAACCTAGCTAAGAAAATGTTATTAATAAAATCAGATGTATTTTAAACTAGGAAATGTTCATATTTCTGAAAACTATAACCCAATATTAAAAAAATATGCGAAAATGTACCCATTTATTAAAAGAAATAAAATATCATTAGTAAAATCAGAGGTATTTTAAACATTGGATGTTCTTATTTCTGAAAATTAAAACCCAAATTCATTAGAAAATCAAATATTTTTAATAAAACAAGGCATACACCTACGAATTGTTAAGAAACATAGCTAATGTTATTAATAAAATCAGATGTATTTTAAACTAAGATGTTCATATTTCTGAAAACTAAAACCCAACTTTATTAAAACAAATATTCAAAAACGTACCCAATTATTAAAAGAAAACAAATATCAATAAAATCAGATGTATTTTAAAAATGGATGTTCTGCTTTCTGAAAAATAAAACCCAAATTGATCAGAAAATCAAATATTATTAATAAAACCAGACATACACCTACGAAAGGTTAAGACATCTAGCTCAGAAAAGTCCAAAATAGCAAACTAGACAGCCCAAGTCATGAGTTTCATGCAACGTACACCTTCGAAAGGTTAAGAGACCTAGCTAAGAAAACGTTATTAAACAAATCGGATGTATTTTAAAAAGGGATGTTCATATTTCTGAAAACTAAAACCCAATATTAAAAAAAATATGAAAATATGTATCCAATTATTAAAAGAAATAAAAAATTATTAATATAATCAGATGTATTTTAAACATGGATGCTCATATTTCTGAAAATTAAAACCCAACTTTATTAGAAAATAAAATATTAATAATAAAACCAGGCATACATCTACGAATGGTTAAGAAACCTAGCTAAGAAAAGTCCAAGATAGCAAACTAGACATCCCAAATCATGAGTTTCTTGCAACATCCATCTACGAAAGAAAGGAAAACTAGCTAAGAAAATGTTATTAATAAAATCGGATATATTTTATACTGGGATGTTCATATTTCTGAAAACTAAAACACAACTTTATTAAAAAAAATATGCAAAAATGTATCCAATTATTAAAGGTAATCAAATATTATTAATGAAATCAGATAGATTTTAAACATGGATGTTCTTATTTCTGGAAATTAAAACCCAACTTAATTATAAATCAAATATTAATAAAACCTGACATACACCTACGAAAGGTTATGAAATCTAGCTCAGAAAAGTCCAAAATAGCAAACTATACATCCCAAATCATGAGTTTTAAGCAACACACATCTACGAAAGGTTAACAAACCTGGCTAAGAAATGTTATTAATAAAATCAGATGTATTTTAAACTGTAATGTGTATATTTCTGAAAACTAAAACCTCACTTTATTAATAAATATGCAAAAATGTACCCAATGAGGTCTTGGATCAAACCCAACTTTATTAAAAAATCAATGTTATTAATAAAATCAGATGTATTTTAAACTGGGATGTGTATATCTCTGAAAACTAAAACCTCACTTTATTAAAAAAAATATGCAAATTGTATCCAATAAAGACTTGGGAAAAACCCAATTTTATTTTAAAAAATCCATATTATTAATAAAATCAGATGTTTTTTAAACTGTGTTGTTCATATTTTTGAAAATTAAAATCCAGCTTTATTAACAAAACCATGCAAAAATGTACCCAACTTTATTTTTAAAAAATCATTGTTATTAATAAGATCAGATGTTTTTTAAACTGTGATGTTCATATTTCTGAAAATTCAAATCCAGCTTTATGAAAAAAAAAACAAATATCGTTAATAAAATCAGATGTATTTGAAACTGGGATGTGCATATATCTGACAACTAAAACCTCGCTTTATTAAAAAAAAAAATTCAAAAATGTACCCAATTATTAAAAGAAATAAAATATTATTAATAAAATCCAATGTATTTTAAACATGGTTGTTCTTATTTCTGAAAATTAAAACCCAAATTTATTAGAAAATCAAATATTATTAATAAAACCAGACCTACACCTATGAAAGGTTAGGAAATCTAGCTTAAATGTGAATTTTTTTTATGCTTTAAGTTTGTTTTATGGCATTCTAAGACATGTAAAAACAAAAATTGAAATAAAATTATCATGGAGAAAAAAATAAACTTCAAAAAGTATAAAAAATGGGGGGGGTGGCCAAAAAAAGTTGGGGGGCCTTGGAGGTTAGGGAGAGGGGACCATGAAGGTTGAGGTCCTTGGTGGTTAGGGTCATTGGTGCTTACGGTACTTGATGGTTCAAATCCATAACCATCTCACTAATCCCATATTGTGTACTTGTTCATTCTAAGACCTGTAAAAAAAAGTTGAAATAAAATTATCATGCTTTTTAAAAAAAACTTCAAAAAAGTATAAAAATATGGGGGAAGGGGCCCAAAAAGTTGGGGGGTCCTTCTGTGTCTCAAGTGCGCAAATAAAAAAGTATTAAAAATGGGGGGGGATTTGGGGGGAGGGGGCCCTTCTGTGTCTCAAGCGTGCAAAAAAAGTATTAAAAAATGGGGAGGGCAAAAATTTGGGGGGAGGGGGGGGCTCGATTGTTTATTGTGATTCCTGTACGTTTCCGGTCTCATTTATCCACCAATTTTGAACTTCGATAATTTCAATCTCTTCAGATTATTTGATCTTATTTATGCACATTTTTTGTTTAATTAAGTTAATTGTTTTTATTTGGATAACTTAGCTTGTGGAAGCAGTTTTTTTAATTAATTTAGGGAAAAAGAAAACGATTCTTTAAATGTTTTCGTTTTTTTAAGACTTTATAGTTTGGCCTGCTATTCGTATGGTGGAGAACAATTTTCAGCAATTTTTAAAAGCATACACCCTTTTAAAAGGCTGGACACAAATAGTAGTGTTTAATTTAGTTCCATACCTCCTCTAGTTGACCTGAAATAGAAAGCTTGATACCATTTGCACAAAAACTCTGTTTACTCTCTTTGATAGCTTCGATACACTTACGCTATTTTGATTTGGTTCAATTTTAAAGGCAGAAGTTGCCCCGAAAGTTGAACATAATACCCTCAGTCGTTAATGGGATACTGCTGAGATGCCTTATTGGGAATTAGCATTAACGCAGTGCGTTTTGATTTAATCTTAAGGCAATTAGTATTTAGTTTTTATATATAATCGGCAAATGGGAGGGTAGGCTTGGGAGGGGGACTAGTTGTCCTCCAATAACTTTCGACTATTAAAAATGTTATTAGCCCTTTCTATTTTTAATCGAATGAATCAATTTTGAAGTTCCTAAGAAAACTTCTTCGTTACGAAGTGCCGTTGTCTAAATAACAAAAGAAAAAAAAAAAATAATACATTGTACCCACATCGATATTTACTATGAAAATGTCAAGCCTTCCAATCAGTTTCTACTATTAAAAAGGGCACCAGCCCTTTCAATTTCCAATCGAATGAGCACATGAGTTTCTACGACAACACTTTCTATAAACACCTTATGTGCCCCCATTGCATAAATTATAACCCTTGCCCTGAGGGCTGTGATGGTGTTGTTTTCCTCAAAGACCTAATTTCCAGAATTTTCAACAAAGTTAAAGAAAATGGCTATCTCAAAATTTTGCCTGGATGTGTTTGGGGAAATGGTGGGCGTGAGAGGGGCGTTAATTACCTTCCAATCATTTTCAACTATTAAAAAAGGCATTAGCCCTTTCAATTTTAAATCGAATGAGCCCTTTTGAAGTTTCTACGAAAATACTTTCAATAAAAAACCTTATATGCCCCCAGAGCATAACTTACAACCCTTGCCCTGAGGGCTGGAGAGGGGGGTTGTCATCCTCAAAGACCTATTTTCTAGAACTTTCAACTAGTTTGAAGAAAATTACTATCTTAAAATTTTGACTGGATATGTTTGGGGAAATGGTGGGCGTAAGTCGGGGGTTAGTTGCCCTCCAATCACTTCCGACTATTAAAAAGGGCACTAGCCCTTTGAATTTCCAATCCAATGAGCTCTTTTTGAAATTACTACAACATAACTATCTATAAAAACGTTATATGCCCCCAGGGCATAACTTACAACCCTTGCCCTGAGGGCAACGCCCTCACAGCCTGAAGGCTGTGAGGGCGTTGTCATCCTCAAAGACATAATTTCCGGACCTTTCAACTCAGTTGAAGAAAATGGCTATCTCAAAATTTTGATTGGATGTGTTTGGAAAAATGGTGGGCGTGAGAGTTACTTGCCATCCAATCACTTTCGACTATTAAAAAGGGCAATAGCTGTTTCAGTTTCCAATCGAATGATTCCTTTTTGAAGTTTCTACGACACCACTTTCTATACAAAAAAACTGATATGCCCCCAGCGCATAACTTACAACCCTAACCCTGAGGGTTGTGGGGGGGTTTCATTCTCAAAAACATAATTTCCAGACTTTCTAACTACGTCGGACAAAATGGCTCTTTACTTTTCTTTGAATAGTAACGTTCTTTACTTTTCTTTGAAAAACTTATTTTGTTGAAAAAGTTCTTTTAATTAATTTCTATTTGTTTTATGTAGACATAGTCTTTTCAGGGGAAAATAAAATAATTCTTTATATCTTTTCGTTTTTTTAAGACTTTATAGGTTGGCCTGCTATTCATATGCTGGAGAAATTTTTTTCGGAATTTTTAACAACATATAACCTTTTAAAAATCTGAACACAAATAGTAGTGTTTAATTCAGTTTCATAACTCATCTAGTTGACCTGAAATAGAAAACTTGATACCATTCGCAAATAATCTGTTTACTTTCTTCGATAGCTTTGATACTCTTACGCTATTTTGATTTGGTTAAATTTTAAGAGCAGAAGTAGCCCCGAAAGTTGAGCATAATACCCTCAGTCGTTCTTGGGATAATGCTGAGATGCCTTATTGGGAATTAACATTAACACAGTGCATTTTGATGTAATCTTAAGGCAACACTTAGTTTTTAAACGAAATGGGTAAATGGGAGGGTGGTTGTGGGAGGTTGACTAGCTGCCCTCCAATCACTTTCGACTATTAAAAAGGGCATTAGTCCTTTCAATTCCAATCGAATGAGTCCTTTCCGAAGTTCCTAAGACAACTCCTTCGTTACGAATTGCCCTAGTCTAAACAAAAAAAAAATAAGAAAAAATAATAATACATTGTACCCACATCGATCTTTACTATGCCCCAATGGCATAAATGACAACCCTTGCCCTGAGGGCTGTGATTGGTTTGTTTTCCTCAAAAACCTAATTTCCAGAATTTTCAACTACGTTAAACAAAATGGCCATCTCAAAATTTTGATTGGATGTGTTTGGGTAAAGGGTGGGCGTGAGACGGGGGTTAGTTGCCCTCCAATAAATTCCGACTATTAAAAAGGGCAGTAGCCCTTTCAATTTCCAATCTAACGAGCTCTTTTTGAAGTTTCTACGACAACGCTTTCTATAAAACCTCATATGCCCCAGGGCATAACTTACAACCTTGACCTGATGGCTGTGAGGGCGTTGTCATCCTCAAAGACATAGTTTCTAGACCTTTCAACTACGTTGAACAAAATAACTATCTCCAAATTTCGATTGGATGTGTTTGGGGAAATTGTGGGTGTGAGAGGGGGATTACTTACTATCCAATCACTTTCGACTATCAACAAGGGCACTAGCCGTTTCAATTTCCAATCGAATGATTCCTTTTTGAAGTTTCTACGACAACACTTTCTATAAAAAAAAACCTGATATGCCCCGAGGGCATAACTTACAACCCTTCCTCAAAAACATCCTCAAAAAAATAATTTCCAGACTTTCTAACTACGTCGAAAAAATGGCTATCTCAAAATTTTGATTGGATGTACTTGGGGAAATGGTGGGTGTGAGAGGGGTGTTAGTTATCCTCCAATCAGTTTCAACGATTAAAAAGGGCACAAGCCCTTCTAATTTCCAATCGAATGAGCCCTTTTTGAAATTCTTACAAGATCACCATCTATAAAAACGTTATATGCCCCCAGGGCATAACTTACAACCCTTGCCCTGAGGGCTCTGGGGGAGTGTCCTCCTCAAAAACATAATTTCAATCTGGAAATCAACTACGCTGAACAAAATGGCTATCTAAGAAATTTGATTGGATTTGTTTAGGGAAATGGTGGGCATGGAAAGGATGTTTGTTGTCTTCCAATCCGTTTCGGCTATTAAAAAGGGCACAAGCCACTCGAATTCCCAATCGAATGAGCCATTTCCGAAGTATCTACGATAACTCCTTCGATACGAAGTGCCCTGGTCTAAGACCAAGAACCAAAAATAAATAATACATTGTGCCAGCATCGTTTTTTACCTAGGCAGCGCTATTGCGCTGCCTACGATACGTTTAACCTACCGTAATTATAAGCATCTCAGTAAAGCGCAAAAGACTTTCTGGCCTTTAGAGGACATTGGGGGCGTCAGCCCTACTCCTGTTTGTGAAAGCTTCTGTTCGTGTGAAAGTCTCCCTCTCTAGCACTTTATTAAAACTATTTTAAGGGTTCGATATTTTTCCTTTGCCAAGCATGGATACCAGGAACGAAACCGCACGAGGATTTTCTCCCCTACCTCTGCGGGAAGACCACAAATATTAAAAAATTGTAAAAATGGTTTATGTATGGTGAAATTGCAAGGGCTTGTGGGCTTTTTGGTATGGATGAAAAGAGGACTCAGAGCCTGTGACCCCCCCCCCCTAAAAATTCTTATTTTCTTAAATTATTTAAATTTTTCCACATAATTTCTCATAATTACACATAACAAAAATAATCAAATAAAGCCGTAATAATCATGTAATTACTTTATATTTTCGCATATTTTTTTATTTTCTCTTTGAACTTGCACCGTTGACCGCCAAACCTCCCTCCCCATCGAAATAAATTCCTCCGTATGTTCCTATTTTTTTTTCAGCATATTTTTTTGGTCATATTACGAGATAGTGTGTACCGTATCACCTAACCTTTTGTTCCAATCGTCATCATTGAAGTCAGTTTTCTTGTCGGTAAAATCAGAAGAAGAAGAAGAAATTGATGTGTTATCCTTTACAATTAGAATGATCATCCATCTATGTAACTGGGCTTGCCTCTGCAATACACCATGTCGTAACTTTCCTGATTATGTCATTGATGTAATAAAAAAGTAGTTAATTGCTTTTGATATGTGTTCATGTGCCATGCCCATGCTAAATAAATTAGTTTTACTTTCTTTTTGAGTGATTTGTCTTTACTTCCTTGAAGCTATCACTTTACTGAAAATTAGTCTTTTAGGGTAGGAAGGTGGGTAATAAGTTTTTGAACGAAAAACTTGGTTTGATCCCACGTTTTAGAGCTATAATCAAGGCAAGGTCAAGATAGTTGAGTAAGGCCAAGTTTTATAGACAATAGCCAACAGACAGGGGCGTCGTTTTGGGTGGGGAGTTTCCCCCCCCCAAAAATGTGGGGAAAAAATCATTATACATCCCAAGTCCCTTGACTATCCGGATACAGACCCCTCTTGCCCCCCTCCTCAATAAAAATGCTAGAGATTCGCCCCTGCCCATCAATTCTCAAATAAGAATTACCGGTCAATCGTCCAAGAGAGGGCTGGGAAGAGGTTTTGATTTATAGCGAACTGAAACTTCATTGTCAAACAGATCGTGGTAAAGAACTGTAAGTAAGTAGCGACCTGGCTCAATAGTAACTGAAACTCTAAAAAACGGAATTTTGAGTTTATATCAAAATTCGGGAGTATTCATGGGGGGAGGGGGGTGGGTCAGGGGTTATGTGGTAGGATATTACCATGGAGGAAGTTTTCATGGGGGAAGGGACATTGCTATGAAGGGGGCACCGGATTTCCGGGCATTATTTAACAAACGATCAGAAATTAAATAAAAAAAAAGGATTTTAACTGAAAGTAAGGAGCAACATCAAAACTTAAGACGAAAGGAAATTATTGCGTTTATGATTGGGTTCGCCCCCTAGTCAATAACTCGCTTAGATTTTTTTAGTACTTTCATAAGAGCTATTTATTCTATTTAACGGCCTTTGGGATTAAGGGGTCATTTTTAAAGAATTAGAACAAAATTCGAACTTTAGTGCAAAGAGCGAGGTATTGACTAGGGGGCAAACCCCTTAATATAAGTATTAAAAATATACGAATATAGAAGTTCGATGCGTATGTTAATTCGTAAGATACGTATATTTATTACTAATAAAAACGTTCGTAAATAAAATTAAACAACTTTCAAGAAAGCCATTTAACCAAATAAAGGTAAAATTAATATGCAAATTTTGTTTTAATTATTGATCTACGGTAAGCCAAAATCAAAACCTGTATTAATTCAAAAACGTTCAAAAATTAAATTTAAAAAAAAAGTTTTTTTAACTGAAAGTAAGGAGTGACATTAAAACTTAAAACGAACAGAAATTATTCCGTATATGAAAGGGGCTGTCCCCTCCTCAACGTCTCGCTCTTTACGCTAAAGTTTGACTCTTTCTCACAACACTAATTTTTTTAACAATAAAAAACTTTAGCCTAAAGAGTGAGGCGTTGAGTTTTATAATTCATTATATTTTTCGACCATGCTGAACAAAATGGCTATCTCAAAATTTTGATCGGGTGGCTATGGGAAAAAATAAGAGTGGGAGGGGGCTTATTTGCCCTCCATTTTTTGGTCACTTAAAAAGGGAATTAAAACTTTTAATTTCCGTTTGAATGAGCCCTCTCGTGATATTCATGGACCACTGGGTAGATACGATCACCCCTGGGAAAAAAACAACAACAAAAAAAACAAAAAACACGCATCCTTGATCTTTCTTATGGCAAAAAAAAAAAAAAATACAAAATTCCAAATTTTTGCAGATAGGAGCTTGAAACATCTACAGTCAGGTTCTCTGATAAGCTGAACCTGATGGTGTGATTTATATTATGGTTCTATGACTTTTAGGGGGTGTTTCCCCCTTTTTTCGAAAATCAGGCAAATTTTCTCAGGCCCGTAACTTTTGATGGGAGATTAAAATTGAGGAAATTTATATATTAGAAATCAGCTTAAAAAATCTGATTCTTTTGTTGTACCTATTGGTATTAAAGTTCTTTTTTTTACAGTTTCGGTTAATATTGATCCGGGTCGCTCCTTACTTACAGTTGGTTACCTTGAACTGCTTGATAATAATATAATTTGAGCTACATATTTGCACATTAGGGAGGGGGGAAGGTATTTGGACAGTGCTCTAACCTAACTTAACCTAACCCCCACCCCACCCCTCAAACGTGCAAATATATAGTCCAAATTATACACAGCCAATGCATTATGTCACCATCATTTGTCTTTGTGGCTATGAAACCAGTTTTCTGAGATCTAACCTAAGCGTAATTCTTGAGTGTGTTTCGTTTAATAACAAGTACCCAGTGTTGTTTTAAGTTAATGCCGCTGCTAAAAAAAAAAAAAAAAAAAAAAAAAAAAAAAAAAAAAAAAAAAAAAAAAACTGGTTGAAAGAGACCGAACTTTTCTCATTGAAAAGAAAGGCATTTCCACCTTCCTTTAAATAAAAATTAATTTTGTTTGATTCGCAGCAGAATCTAAAACTATTAGGGTATTAAATGTCTCGGTATTTGTTACCTAATTCATAAAAAATTGTTTTCCAAAATTAGTTAAGACCCTGAACAAATTTTCCAACTTCATGATGTAGTTAGATCGACTGTAAGATGGAAATTTTTCCAACTTACAGTTCGTGGTAACGAACTGTAAGTAAGGAGCGACCCGGCTCAATAGTAACCGAAACCCTAAAAAAACGGAATTTTGACACCAATAGATAAAACAATAAAATTGAATTTTCATTCCGATTTTTAATATATAAGTTTCATCAAGTTTAATATTACCTATCAAAATTTAAAAGCTTGAGAAAATGTGTCTAATTTTTGAAAAAAGGGGGAAACACCCACTAAAAGTCAAAGAATCTTAATGAAAATCCCATCATCAAATTCAGCGTATTAAAGAACCCAACTGTAGAAGTTTCAAACTAGTATCTGAAAAATGTAGAATTTTCTATTTTTTGGCAGATGAAAGATCACGGATGCCGTTTTTTTTTTTTTTTTTTTTTTTTTTTTTCAGGGGTGATGGTATCGACCGAGAGGTCTTAGAATATTGTGAAAGGACTCATTCAAACGGAAATTAAAAGATATAGTGCCCTTTTTAAGTGACCAAAAAAAACTGGAGGGCAACTAGGCCCCCTCCCCCGCGACGTTTTCCCAGAGTCACCTGTTTAAAATTTTGAGATAGCCATTTTGTTCAGCATAGTCAAAAATCTAATAAATATGTCTTTGAGGATGATATAATCCCCCACAGCCCCCGGGGAAAGAGCTGGAAGTTGTGAACTTTGCCAATTGTTTCAATGAAGTATTGGTAATTGGGAAGTATACAGATGTCTTCAGGGGGGATTTCTTCTGATGGGTGGGAGGGGGTCGGAGATGTGGGATCACGTAGGAGGATCTTTCCATGGGGGAATTTTTCATAGAGGAAGGGAATTTTCCATGAAGGGGGAGCCGGATTTTCCAGCATTATTTAAAAGAAGGTCAGAAATTAAATGAAAAATCAAGCTTTTTCAACGGAAAGTAAGAAGCAAGATTAAAACTTAAGACGAACAGTAATCACTACGTATATGAGGGGGCTCCCCCCTCTTCAATAGCTCGCTCTTTATGCTTATTCCTTTTTTTGGTACTTTTAAAAGAGCTATTTATCATAGGCAGCGCAATCGCGCTGCCTAAGTAAGAACGATGTTGGCACAATGTATTATTTATTGGGGTTAGACCATGTCACTTCGTATCGAAGCAGTTGTCGTAGAAACTTCGAAAAGGGCTCATTCAATTGGAAATTGGAGAGGCTAGTACCCTATTTAATAGTCGAAAGTGATTGGAAGGCAACTAACATCCCTTCCACACTCACCATTTCCCCAAATAAATCCAATCAAAATCTTGAGATAGCCATTTTGTTCAGCGTAGCTGATTTCCATAGAGAAATTATGTTTTTGAGGTGGACATTCCCCCACAGCCCTCAGGGCAAGGGTTGTAAGTTGTGTCCTGAGGGCATATAAGATTTTTGTCGAAGAAACTTGAAAAAAATCATTCGATTGGAAATTCAAAGGGCTAGTGCCATTTTTAATAGTCGAAAGTGATTGGAGGGCAACTAACCCCCCTCTCACGCCCACATTTTCCCCAAACACAAAAAATCAAATTTTTTAGATAGCCATTTTGTTCAACGTAGTAGAAAGTTCTGAAAAACGTTGTCGTGGAAACTTAAAAAATGGCTCATTCCATTGGAAATTGAAATGGCTAGCGGCCTTTTTAATAGTCGAAATTAATTGGAGGGCAACTAACCCTTCTCTCACGCCCACCATTTTCCTAAACAAATACAATCAAAACTCTGAAATAGCTATTTTTTCAATTTAGTTGAAAGTTCCGGAAATTATGTCTTTGAGGATGACCATCACCCCCGGTCTTCTGAGAAAGGGTTGTAAGTTATGCCCTTATGGCATATAGGTTTTTAATAGAAAGCATCGTCGTAAAACTTCAAAAAGGGCTCATTCGATAGAACATTGAAAGGGCTAGTGCCTTTTTTAAGAGATGAAAGTAATTGTAGGGCAACTAATCCACCTCTCACGCCCATCATTTCCCCAAAAACATCCAATTAAAATTGTGAGATATTCATTTTGTTCAACGTAGTTAAAAGTTCTGGAAATTAGGTCTTTTAGGATGACAACCCCCTCAGAGCCCTTAGGGCAAGGGTTGTAAGTTATACCCTGGGGGCATATAAGGTTTTGATAGAAAGTATTGTCATAGAAGCTTCAAAAAGTGCTCATTTGATTGGAAATTCAAAGGGCGATTGCCCTTTTTAATAGTCGAAAGTGATTGGTGAGCAACTAATCCCCCTCTCACGCCCAACATTTCCCCAAACAAATACAATCAAAAACTTTAGATATCCATTTTTTTCAACGTCGTTGAAGTCTTGGAAATCAAGTCTTTAATGACGACACCCCCCTTCACAGCCCTCAGGGTAAGGGTTGGAAGTTATGCCCTTGGGGTATATTAGGTTTTTTTTTTCGAAAGTGTTGTCGTAGAAACTTCAAAAAAAGCTCATTTGATTGGAAATTGAAAGGACTATTGCTCTTTTTAATAATCGAAAGTGAATGGGGAGCAAATAACCCCCCTCTCAAGCCCAACATTTCCCCAAACAAATACAATCAAAAACTTTAGATATCCATTTTGTTCAACGTCGTTGAAGTCTTGGAAATCAAGTCTTTAATGACGACACCCCCCTTCACAGCCCTCAGGGCAAGGGTTGTAAGTTATGCCCTTGGGGTATATAAGGTTTTACATATATATATATATATATATATATATATATATATATATATATATATATATATATATATATATATATATATATATATATATTATATATATATATATATATATATATATATATATATATATATATATATATATATATATATATATATATATATATATATATATATATATATATATATATATATATATATATATATATATATATATATATATATAAATCGTTGTCGTAGAAACTTCAAAAAAGGCTCATTCCATTGGAAATTGAAATAGCTAGTGGCCTTTTTAATCATCGAAAATAATTGGAGGGCAACTAACCCCGCTCTCACGCCCACCACTTTCCCAAACACATATAATCAAAATTTTAAGATAGCCATTTTTTTCAACGTAGTTGAAAGTTCTGGACATTATGTCTTTGAGGATGACAGCACACCATAGCCCTCAGGGCAAGGGTTGTAAGTCATGCCCTGAGAGCATATGAGGTTTTATAGAAAGCGTTGTCGTAAAACTTAAAAAAGGGCTCATTCGATTGAAAACTGATATTACTAGTGCCCTTTTTAATAGTTGAAAGTAATTGGAGGGCAGCTAACCCCCCTCTCACGCCCACCATTTCCCCAAACACATCCAATCAAAACTTTGAGATATTCATTTTGTTCAACATAGTTAAAATTTCTGGAAATTAGGTCTATTAGGATGACCATCCCCTCAGAGCCCTCAGGGAAAGGGTTGTAAGTTATACCCTGGAAGCATGTAATGTTTTTATAAAAAGTGTTGTCGTAGAAACATAAAAAAGGACTCATTCGATTGGAAACTGAAAGGGCTAGTGCCCCTTTTAATAGTTGAAAGTGATTGGAGGGCAACTAGCCCCCTTCCACGCCCACCATTTCCCCAAAGACATCCAATCATAATTTTGAGATTTTGTTCAACGTAGATGAAAGTTCTGGAAATTAGGTCTTTGAGGATGACACTATACCCAGAGCCGTCAGGGTTAAGGTTGTAAGCTATGCCCTGGGGGCATATAAGATTTTTTTTAGAAAATGTTGTCGTAGAAACTTTCAAAAAAGGCTCATTCAATTGGAAATTGAAAGGGCTAGTACCCTTTTTAATAGGCTATTCGAAACTGAGGCCATATCCTCCCTCTCACGCCCACGATTTCCCCAAACACATCCAATCAAAAATTTTAGATAGCTATTTTTTTCAAAGTAGTTGAAAATTCTGAATATTATGTCTTTGAGGATGATCAACCCCCCCCCTCCGCACAGACCCATCAGGGCAAGGGTTTTAAGTTATGCCCTGGGGGCATATAAGGTATTTACTGAGCGTTGTAATAGAAACTTCAAAGGGCTAGTGCCCTTTTTAATAGTCAAATGTTATTGGAGGAAAACTAACACTCCTCTTACGCCCACCATTTCCCCAAAAACATCCAATAATAATTTTGAGATAGCAATTTTGTTCAACAGTAGAGATGCTCGTCTGGATTTGCCAACGCCCCCGTACCAAACAGGTTTCTGGTTGGTATAATCTGGTTTGGTAGGTACAATCTGGTTAGGTGGGTATAATCTGGTTTGGTTCAAGTTTTTCTGACACAATTCACTGAATTTCTATTTCATGATATACAAGTTTTTTTTAGGTTAAATCCGTGTCGGAAAAACCGGTGTGTCTTTTTTAGTTGCCAATATATTTAGAATTGTTTTAAGTTGAAAATTGTGACGTAAAAATAACTCAGTTATTTGCTTGCGTGTATAGGAATTCCCATGTTATTTGCTTGCCTGTATTTTGTGTTAAATAAGTAGTTTTTGTATCTTTTAAAAGAGCTTTAAGGGGTTTGAGAGACTCAGTTGCCTGATTCCGTGTGGTTTTTCTTTACTTAGTGCTCATTAAAAACGAAGTTTTTGTTTTAAATAAGTAGTTTTTGTATCTTTTAAAAGAGCTTTAAGGGGTTTGAGAGACTCTGTTGCCTGATTCCGTGTGGTTTTTCTTTACTTAGTGCTCATTAAAAACGAAGTTTTTATTTTAAATAAGTAGTTTTTGTATCTGTTAAAAGAGCTTTAAGGGGTTTGAGAGAATCAGTTGCATGATTCCTTGTTTTTTTTCTTTTATTTGTGTAAATTATTATAGTATTTTTTTTTTAAAATATGTAGTTGTTTTATCTTTTAAAATAGCTCTTTTTGTTTTTATATAATAAGGTTCATGATTACTTTTTGTTTTTAATTTCTTTGATCAAAATAAAATAGTAGATTTTTTTGTAAATGAGAATATTATTTAAATTATAAAAGAGCATAAATAGTGGATAGATAATATGTTGCCTGATTCCGTGTGGTTTTTATTTACTTAGTGCTCATAAAAAACGAACTTTTTGTTTTAAATAAGTAGTTCTTGTATCTTTTAAAAGAGCTTTACGGGATTTGAGAGACTCTGTTGCCTGATTCCGTTTGGTTTTTCTTTACTTGATACCCATTAAAAATGAAATTTTTGTGTTAAATAAGTAGTTCTTGTATCTTTTAAAAGAGCTTTAAGGGGTTTGAGAGACTCTGTTGCCTGATTCCGTGTGGTTTTTCTTTACTTCGTTTTAATTAAAAAAGAAATTTTTGTTTTAAATAATTATTTATTTTATATTTTAAAATATAATTAATTTGTTTTAGAGACTCTGTTGCCTGATTCCGTGTGGGTTTTCTTTACTTGATACCCATTAAAAACTAAATTTAGGATTTCTGTTAAATAAATAATTCTTATACATTTTAAAATAGCTTTACGGGATTTGAGAGACTCTGTAATGCAGTAGTTTTTCAGTAAAGACACTCGGAATCCTAAAAGTGTTTAATTCAAACTTTTTTAAAACTTCGAAATTTTTCAACTTTATTTATTTTTTTCTTTTTGTACATAACTTAAAATGTCAAAATATGCTTACAGTTCTGACAATTGCGCTCTGTGATTGGTCAGAGACACGATGTGACTTTCCCACTGGTATTCTATGACCCGTTATTGACACTACCTAATCTATTGCATGTATTAAATCAGTATTTCTTACGCAGTGGAACGATAAACACATAAGTCATATCTTTAAAAAAAAGTGAAGATGGAGCATTTTAATAAAGTGTGTTCACATAAAAAGGTTATTGTAGCATTGAATGCTAACAAAGAGAAGTATTTAAACTTTGAAACAAGTACAGGTGGTAGCACTATTGGAAATATATGCATGCATTGTCATGACAGTAAGGAATTAAATTTCTTTGGAATACCAAAAAAATTCAACTCTTATGTTGGTGGTTATGTGAGATTGAGATCTCCAGAGATGATTGCACTCAAAGAGAATGCCAACAGAAAAATAATCATTGATGATAGAGGACAACTCCTTGCTCTTGTTGCCGGTCCCACATTACCTACTGATACATCCAATCGTCACCTTTCGGGTATTAGCATTCAACGGAAGATCAATAAAAGAAAGGCCTACTCTTCTACTAATATCGTAAACCATATCTTGTCTACGTGCCGAAACTGTTACCTGTGTAAAAAATAATTTGATAATAGACAGTGAAATTGCCAGAAAAATAAAAAGGGCATTGCCAGAAAACATAACTATGTAATATAAAGATGAATCGATGAAAAACAAAGCACCAGCAAACGTTACTGCCATTGATCAAACAGTCATTGAACCAAATAATACCAAAGACGAAAAGCATATTGAACCTGTTGATGAGACACCAGTAAAAACTGTGTATGACTCAAAATGGAATAATGAATATTCTACTGATTACGAACTAAGAGAAGACAATAGCTATAATATCAAGAGAGAACATGGGGAACTATTTTATGGAACAGATTCAAAATGTCCAAAGTTAATCATTGATATTAATAATGTATCATAATATATTTTTTGTATTAATATTCTACATAGCATTATTTCATTAAAAATATATTATGCATTACATTTTTATGTGATCATTATTTTTAGAGTAAGCTAGCATATCAAACGTTTAGAATGTCTAATAAAACGTCGGAGATGTAAGAAAAGGAATTTGCATACATCTATTGTCAGACACATGGGATAACATTGACAAAATCTTGGTATCAGAATGAATAAATTATTTATCAACATCCGTTAATGGATATATCATTATGAAAAAATTGTAAGTAAGTAAGTAAGTAACAAACTCTTTCTTGAATTCACCTCTTTGTTACACAATACAGAAGTTTAATTAAGAAAATTATGAAAAAAAAATTGTAAGTAAGTAACAAACTCTTTCTTGAAGTCACCTCTTGGATACACAATGCAGAAATTTCATTTAAGAAATTATGGAAAAATTGTAAGTAAGTAGCAAATTCTTTCTTGAATTCACCTCCTGTATAAATAAAATAGACATTTCATTCAAGAAATTATGACAAAATTCATAGTAAGTAACAAACTCTTTCTCGAAGTCACCTCTTGGGTACACAATGCAGAAATTTCATTTAAGAAATTTAAAAAATTTTTAAGCAAGTAATAAACTCTTTCCTGAAGTCACCTATGGGATACACAATGAAGAAACTTCATTTAAGAAACTATTAGAAAATTGTAAGTAAGAAACTGACAAATTCTTTTTTTACGTCACCTTTTGGCAACACAATACAGAAATATCATTAAAGAAATCAAGAAAAAATTGTAAGTAAGTAGCAAATTGTTCCTTGAATTCACCTGCTGGATAAACAAAAAGACATTTCGTTCAAGAAATTATGACAAAATTCTAAGTAAGTAACAAACTCTTTATTATTTTCACGTCTTAGATACACGATGTAGAAATTTCATTCAGGAAATTATGAAAAAAAAATTGTAAGTAAGTAACAATTTCTTTCTTGAAGTCACCTCTAGGATACACAATACGGAAATTTCATTCAAGAAATTATGAAACTATTTGTAAGTAAGTAACAAACTCTTTATTGATTTCACCTCTTGGATACACAATACAGATATTTCATTCAAGAAATTATGAAAAAATTGCAAGTAGGTAAAAAAACTCTTTATTGTTTTCACCTCTTGGATATACAATACGGAAATTTCATTCAATAAATTATGAAAAAATTGCGAGCAAGTAACAAACTCTTTCCTGAAGTCACCTCTTGGATACACAATGTAGAAACTTCATTTAAGAAACTATGAAAAAATTGTAAGTAAGTAAGTAACAAATTCTTTCTTGAATTCGCATCCTGGATAAATAAAAAAAGACATTTCATTCAAGAAATTATGACGAAATTCTAAGTAAGCAACAAACTCTTTCTTGAAGTTACCTCATGGATACACAATGCAGAAATTTCATTTAAGAAATTATCAAAAATTGTAAGTAAGTAACAAATTCTTTCAAAAATATGTTAATACGTTTAAGCAATAAATATCTTTAAGGTTTTTTTTAGGTTACGTGCGCGCACGTAACCTCGTCTAAATTAAACTTAAAAAATGAAATAAAGCTATGTCGACTTTGTATATTTTATTCAACATAACCGAGAAAGCGCTGGAGGGGGGGCATTCCTGTCGACTTTTGGAGGATGTTTCTCCCATTTTTCGATAATCAGGCAATTTTCTCAAGCTCTTTTCTCAAGGTCATAGTTTTTGACTGACAACACTAACATCAAAACTTAAACGGTCAGAAATAGAGGCTAGGCTGTTTCCAAAGATTTAGCTAAAAAACCAGTCTGGTTGAAAACGTGGAGTTTTCGTACTGTTCACTTTTTTGCAATGTTTAGGAACCGGTGGAGGATTCCCGTTTATTGCGAAAGTTGCAAAGGAAAAGCAAGCAAATAGTATGTAGTTTCAAAACGTGTTTAATGACGTTTATTGAATGAAGTATCTGTACTGTACATTCAAGAGGTGAAATCAATCAAGAGCTTGTTACTTACTTACAAATATTTTCATACTTTCTTGAATGAAATTTCCGTATTGTGTATCTAACAGTTGACTTCAAGAGAAAAATTGTTACTTACTGAGATTTTTTTCATAATTTTTTGAATTAAATTACTACATCATGTAGCTAATTGACAATTGTTTGTGATAAAGAGGAAAAAAAAAGTTACTTACTTGTGATTTTTTCATAATTTCTTGAATGAATTATCTGTACTCTACATCGAAGAGGTGAAATCAAAAAAAGAGTTTGTTACCTACTGAGAATTTCTTCATAATTTCTTGAATTAAATTTCTACATCGTATATCTAAGTCGTGAAAACAATTAAGAGTTTGTTACTTACTTAGAATTTTGTCATAATTTCTTGAACGAAATGTCTTTTTGTTTATCCAGCAGGTGAATTCCAGAAAGAATTTGCAACTTACTTACAATTTTTTCATAATTTCTTTAATGAAATTTCTGTATTGTGTATCCAAGAGGTGGCTTCAAGAAAGAATTTGTTACTTACTTACAATTTTTTCATAGTTTCTTAAATGAAGTTTCTGCATTGTGTATCCAAGAGGTGACTTCAGGAAAGAGTTCGTTACTTGCCTACAATTTTTTCATAATTTCTTAAATGAAATTTCCGTATTGTGTATCCAAGAGTTGACTTCAAGAAAGAAATTGTTACTTACTAAGAATTTTTTCATAATTTCTTGAATCAAATTTCTACATCGTGTATCTAAGTCATGAATTTCTTGAATGAAATTTCCGTATTATGTATTCAAGAGTTTACTTCAAGAAAGAAATTGTTACTTACTGAGAACTTTTTCGTAATTTCTTGAAGTAAATTTCTAAATCGTGTAGCTATGTTAAAACTGTTTGTGATAAAGAGAAAAAAAAGTTACTTACCTGCAATTTTTTCATAATTTTTTGAATGAAGTATCTGTACTGTATATTAAAGAGATGAGAACAAAAAGAGTTTGTTACTTACTGAAAAATATTTTAATAATTTCCTGAATGAAATTTCCGTATTGTGTATCCAAGAGTTGACTTCAAGAAAGAAATTGTTACTTACTGAGAATTTCTTCATAATTTCTTGAATTAAATTACTACATCGTATATCTAAATCGTGAAAACAATAAAGAGCTTGTTACTTACTTAGAATTTTGTCATAATTTCTAGAACGAAATGTCTTTTTGTTTATCCAGCAGGCGAATTCAAGAAAGAATTTGCAACTTACTTACAATTTTTTCATAGTTTCTTTAGTGAAATTTCTGAATTGTGTATCCAAGAGGTGACTTCAAGAAAGAATTTGTTACTTACTTACAATTTTTTCATAATTTCTTAAATGAAGTTTCTGCATTATGTATCCAAGAGGTGACTTCAGGAAAGAGTTTGATACTTGCTTACAATTTTTTCAGAATTTCTTAAATGAAATTTCCGTATTGTGTATCCAAGAGTTGACTTCAAGAAAGAAATTGTTACTTACTGAGAATTGTTTCATAATTTCTTGAATTAAATTTCTACATCGTGTATCTAAGTTATGTAAACAATAAATAGTTTGTTACTTACATGGAATTTTGTCATAATTTCTTGAACGAAATGTCTCTTTTGTTTATCCAGCAGGTGGAATTCAAAAAAGAATTTGCTACTTACTTACAATTTTTTCATAATTTCTTTAATGAACTGTCTTTTTTATTTACCCAGGAGGCAAATTCAAGAAAGAATTTGCTACTTTCTAACAATTTTTGATAATTTCTTAAATGAAATTTCTGCATTGTGTATCCATGAGGTAACATAAGTGTGTTACCTATTTACAATTCCTTCATAATTTCTTGAATGAAATTTCAGTATTGTGTATCCAATAGGTGAAAACAATAACGACTTTATTACTTACTTGCGATTTTATTATGATTTCTTGAATTAAATATCTGTATTGTGTCCAGGAAGCGAATTCAAGAAAGCTATTGTTACTTACTTACAATTTCTTCATAATTTAATGAAATGAATAAAACTATTCTAAAGAATAAAGAGGGTTAAGCTTAAAGATATTTATTGCTTAAACGTATTAACATATTTTTGAAAGAATTTGCTACTTACTTACAATTTTTTATAATTTCTTGAATTAAATTTCTGGATTGAGCATCCATGAGGTAACTTGAAGAAAGAGTTTGTTGCTTAATTAGAATTTCACCATAATTTTTTGAATTAAGTGTATTTTTTTATTTATACAAGAGACAAATTCAAGAAAGAATTTGTTACTTACTTACTTATAATTTTTTCATAGTTTCTTAAATGAAGTTTCTACATTGTGTATCCAAGAGGTGACTTCAGGAAAGAGTTTGTTACTTGCTGGCAATTTTTCATAATTTATTGAATGAAATTTCCGTATTGTATATCCAAGAGGTGAAAACAATAAAGAGTTTTTTTACTTACTTGCGATTTTTTCATAGTTTCTTGAATGAAGTATCTGTATTGTGTATCCAAGAGGTGAAATCAATAAAGAGTTTGTTACTTACTTAAAAATATTTTCATAATTTCTTTAATGAAATTTCCGTATTGTGTATCCAAGAGGGGACTTCAAGAAAGAAATTGTTACTTACTGAGAATTTTTTCATAATTTCTTGAACGAAATTTCTACATCGTGTATCTAAGACGTGAAAACAATAAAGAGTTTGTTACTTACTTAGAATTTTGTCATAATTTCTTGAACTAAATGTCTTTTTGTTTATTCAGCAGGCGAATTCAAGAAACAATTTGCTACTTACTTACAATTTTTTCATGATTTCTTTAATAAAATTTCTGTAATGTGTAGCCAAGAGTTGACTTCAAGAAAGAATTTGTTACTTACTTACTTACATTTTTTTATAGTTTCTTAAATGAAGTTTCTGCATTGTGTATCCAAGAGGTGACTTCAGGAAAGAGTTTGTTACTTGCTTAAAATTTTTTCAAATTTCTTAAATAAAATTTCCGCATTGTGTACCCAAGAGGTGACTTTGAGAAAGAGTTTGTTACTTACTATGAATTTTTTAATAATTTCTTGAATGAAATGTCTTTTTTATTTATCCAGTAGGTGAATTCAAGAAAGAATGTGCTACTTATTTACAATTTTTGATAATTTCTTAAATGAAATTTCTGCATTGTGTATCCAAGAGGTGACTTCAAGAAAGAGTTTGTTACTTACTTACAATTTTTTTTTTCATAATTTCCTTAATTAAATTTCTGTATTTTTTAACAAAGAGGTGAATTAAAGAAAGAGTTTGTTACTTACTTACTTACTTAAAATTTTTTCATAATGACATATCCATTAACGAATGTTGATAAATAATTTATTCATCCTGATACCAAGATTTTGTCAATGCTATCCCATGTGTCTGACAATAGATGTATGCAAATTCCTTTTCTTACATCTTCATTAACATTCTAAACGTTTGATATGCTAGCTTACTCTAAAAATAATGAAAACATAAAAATGTAATGCATAATGTATTTTTAATGAAAAAATGCTATGTAGAATATTAATACAAAAAATATATTATGATACATTATTAATATCAATAATTAACTTTGGACATTTTGAATCTGTTCCATAAAATAGTTCACCATATTCTCTCTTGATATTGTAGCTATTGTATTCTCTTAGTTCGTAATCAGCAGAATAATCATTATTCCATTTTGATTCATACACAGTTTTTACTGGTGTCTCATCAACAGGTTCAATATGCTTTTCGTCTTTGGTATTGTTTGGTCCAATGACTGTTTGATCAATGGCACTAACGTTTGCCGATGATTTGTTTTTCATCGTTTCATCTTTGTATTCCATCAAGATATTTTCTGACAATGCTCTTTTTCTTTTTCTGGCAATTTCACTGTCTATTATCACATTATTTTTACACAAGTTACAGTTTCGACAAGTACACAAGATATGGTTTACGATATTAATAGAAGAGTAGGCCTTTCTTTTATTGATCTTCCGTTGAATGCTAATACCCGAAAGGTGACGATTGGTTGTATCAGTAGGTAATCAGTTACCTGCAACAGTAGCAAGGAGTTGTCCTCTATCATCAATGATTATTTTTATGTTGGCATTATCTATGAGTGCAATCATCTCTGGAGATCTCAATCTCGCATAAACACCAACATAAGAGTTGAATTTTTTCGGTATTCCAAAGAAATATAATTCCTTACTGTCAAGACAATGCATGCATACATTTCCAATAGTGCTACCACCTGTACTTGTTTCAAAGTTTAAATACTTCTCTTTGTCGGCATTCAATGCTACAATAACCTTGTTATGTAGACACACTTTATTAAAATGCTCCATCTTCACTTTTTTTTTAGATATGACTTATGTGTTTATCGTTCCACTGCGTAAACAATACTGATTTAATACATGCAATAGATTAGGTAGTGTCAATAACCGGTCATAGAATACCAGTGGGAAAATCACATCGTGTCTCTGACCAATCACAGAGCGCAATAGTCAGAACTGTAAGCATATTTTGACATTTTAAGTTATGTACAAAAAGAAAAAAATAAATAAAGTTGAAAAATTTCGAAAATTTAAAAAAGTTTGAATTAAACACTTTTAGGATATCGAGTGTCTTTACTGAAAAACTACTGCATTACAGAGTCTCTCAAATCCCTTAAAGCTATTTTAAAATGTATAAGAATTATTTATTTAACAGAAATCCTAAATTTTGTTTTTAATGGGTATCAAGTAAATAAAAACCACACGGAATCAGGCAACAGAGTCTCTCAAACCCCTTAAAGTTATTTTATAATATACATGAACTACTTATTTAAAACACAAACTTTGTTTTTAATGAGCAAAAAGTAAAGAAAAACCACACGGACTCAGGCAACAGAGTCTCTCAAGCCCCGTAAAGCTCTTTTAAAATTTACAAGAGCTACTTATTTAACACAAAAATTTCGTTTTTAATGTGTACCAAGTAAAGAAAAACCAAACGGAATCAGGCAACAGAGTCTCTCAAACCCCGTAAAGCTCTTTTAAAAGATACAAGAACTACTTATTTACAATAAAAATTTCGTTTTTAATGAATAACAAGTAAAGAAAATCCACACGGAATCAGGAAACAGGGTCTCTCAAACCCCTTAAAGTTCTTTAAAAGATACAAAAACTACTTATTTAACACAACAATTTCGTTTTAATGGGCACCAAGTACAGAAAAACCACACGGAATAAGGCAACCGAGTCTCTCAAACCCCTTAAAGCTCTTTTAACAGATACAAAAACTACTTATTTAAAACAAAAACATCGTTTTTAATTAGCACTAAGTAAAGAAAAACCACACGGAATCAGGAAACAGAGTCTCTCAAACCCCTTAAAGTTCTTTTAACACATATAAAAACTACTTATTTAAAACAAAAACTTCGTTTTTAATGAGCACTAAGTAAAGAAAAACCACACGGAATCATGCAACAGAGTCTCTCAAACCCCTTAAAGCTCTTTTAACATATACAAAAACTACTTATTTAAAACAAAAACTTCGTTTTTAATGAGCACTAAGTAAATAAAAACCACACGGAATCAGGCAACAGAGTCTCTCAAACCCCTTAAGCTCTTTTAACAGATTCAAGAACTAATTATTTTCAACAAGTAATTAGTTTTTAATGAACTATAAGTAAAGAAAAACCACACGGAATCAGGCAACATGATCTATCAACCAACTTAAAGCTCTTTTAAAAGTTACAAGAACTTCTTATTTAAAACAAAATACAGGAAATAAAAGTACATTGGACTTCCTATACACGCAAGCAAATAACTGAGTTATTTTTACGTCACAATTTTCACCTTAAAACCATTCTAAATATATTGGCAACTAAAAAGACACACCGGTTTTTCTGACACGGATTTAACCTAAAAAAAAACTTGTATATCATGAAATAGAAATCCAGTAAATTGTGTCAGAAAAACTTGAACCAAACCAGATTATACCCACCTAACCAGATTGTACCTACCAAACCAGATTATACCTACCAGAAACCTGTTTGGTACGGGGGCGTTGGCAAATCCAGACGAGCATCTCTACTTTCAACGTAGTTGAAATGTCTGGAAATTATGTCTTTGAGGGTGACACTCCCCCACAGCCCGCAGCACAAGGGTTTTAAGTTATACCCAGGGGGCATATAAGGTTTTATAGAAAGCGTTGTCGTAGAAACTTAAAAAGGGTTCATTAAATTGAAAATTGAAAGCGCTAGTGCCCTATTTCATAGTCAAAAGTGATTGGAGGGTAACAAACGCCCCTCTCACGTCCACCAATCCTCCAAACACATCAAAAAAATTTTGAGATAGATATTTAGTTCAACGTAGTTGAAAGTTCTGGAAATTAGGTGTTTGCCACCGTTGTCGTAGAAACTTCAAAAAGGACTCATTCAATTGGGAACTGAAAGAGCTAGTTCCCTTATTAATAGTCAAAAGCGATCGGAGGGTGAATGCCCCCCCATACCCCTCATTTCCCAAAATACTTCCGATCACAATTTTGATATAGTAATTTTGTTGAACGTAGTTGAAAGGTCCGGAGATTATGTTTTGAGTATGACAACCCCCAACAGCCCTCAGGGCTAAGGTTGTAAGTTATGCCCTTGGGGTATTTAATGTCATATAGAAAGCGTTGTCATAAAAAATTGAAAAAGGGCTCTTTCGATTGGAAATTGAGAGGGCTATTGCCCTTTATAATATTCGAAAGCAATCAGAGGGAGAATCCCCCTCCCCCACCCCAACGCCCATCATTTCCCATAACCTTTCCGATCAACATATTGATATGGCCCTTTTTTTTTCAACGTAGTTAAAAGGTCTGGAAATTATTTTTTTGAGGATGACAACCCTCCCCCCAAAGCCCTCATCACAAGGGTCGTAAGTTATGCCCTTGGAGCATACAACGTTTTATAAAAAGTTTTGTCTTAGAAGCTTCAAAAACGGTTCATTCGATTTGAAATTGAGAGGACTAGTGCCTTTTTTTATTAGTCGAAAGCGATCAGAGGGCAAATGACTCCTTCCACGCCTATCCTTTCCCCAAACACTTCCAATCAAGATTTTGATATAGCCTATCAAAAAGGTCTGGAAATTATGTCTTTGAGGATAAGAAATCTCCCCAGCCCTCAGGGCAAAGGTTGTAAGTTGTGCCATGGGGACATATAGGGTTTTTATAGAAAGTGTGGTCATATAAACTTCAAAGGGGGCTCATTGGATTATTAATCAGACACTCTAGTGCTTTTTTAAGAGTCAAAGGATCAGAGGGCAGCTACCCTCTCACCCCTACACACACGTCATATTGTCCCTCTAATAGAAATTTTGAGATAGCCATTCTATTCAAAATAGTCTAAATATCATATAACAAGGCTTTTGGGATTAAAACAAACCCCAGAGGTTAGAGGCAAGGGTTGTAAGGTTTTATGGAAGGGAAGGTTGTTTAACTTCAGAAGAGGCTGAGTCTTTCTCCCTGAAAAAGACTATACCAATGTAAAACGAACAGAAATTAATTAAAAAAAAATTTTTGCACAAAATAAGTTTTTCAAAAAAAGTAAAGAGCTCCACTAACCAAAAATGAACAAAAATAGAATCTAATAATCTACCAGGCATACAACTACCACAAATTAGTATCATTAAATAAGTAAATGAAACCCAAAACAAACAAAAATTAAAATAAGTCAAAATCAAAATGAGCAGAAATTGATCTGAGTAGGGTTCTAGGCCATATACTTTCGAGAAGCCATAATATAATTTATACTTTACTGAAAAAAAATCGTTTAGATTTTTTCACTTATAACTTTAAGAAAACAAAATTATTTGAGATTTTAAGGAATAAATATCAGCATGTGTATATTAAACTGACAATGCACATTTTTTTCAGTAAATTCATTTGAGTTTTTTTTTTCAGTCCATAAACTAATTGCCTCTTGTTATTACTCCTACTTATGCTCGATGCTTTCAACATTCAGGGGTTTCTAATTTCAGTCAGCAAATGATTTGTGAACAATATTTAGGGAGCCGGGAAAGGAAACGAATTTTCCCAGAGTCTAGATCGTTTTTTTACGCCAGGAAGTGGTAGCAGGCCAATTTTCAGAATAAATATAGTGTCTTTTTAAAGAAAAATTTACAGATACACTTATATACAATTTATTGCTCCTTTAATGATATAGTTGTGGTGGTTTTCTTTTCTCATGTTAAATTGTCAGTAGAATGGCCCCTATTGATCGTGACGGGACTCCTTATATGGGCATAGAATACTGACGGGAGTCCATATATGGGCATAGCCTCCCTGGGGAGAACACGTTGTTAATGGGGTCAATGACCTAAATTTCCAAGGTCGATGTTGTTGTTGTTGTAAGTGCACGCTCTCAGCGAATGTCAAACACCTGTGCTGTCGACCTCAATTCACCTATCGTGAATCAATAATTCCCCTTAGAAACAACAAATTAATTTCCCTTTCTTGACAGATCAATCAACCAATGACATCATCTGTCAGACTTTAAAAATTTTCGCATAGAAACGATTCTCCAGGAATAGATCCAAGTCATTAATGTCTTTGCCTCGGAAACAACTCTTTTGGTCGAACTCCAAAGGATATTAATAGCCAAAGGCCATGGAAACAATTCTCCAAGAAACATCTTAGCGATGAATTGTTTTAGTGCGGGAATCAGGTTTCTTATTAATTTGAAATGCATTAGCGCAGAGATGCCAAAAACAAAAGGAACACGCTGAATTACGTTTAGGGATTATATGGGCGAAACTGTTTTAGACAGTTTATGGAACTATTTTGGCGAAACAGTTAGAGACATTTTAAAAGATGATTTTTGAAGAGATTTTAGAAGAGAATTTAAGGGTGAAACTCTGTGGTCGTTATAATACACAAGTTTCATTTGAACAGTGTTGTGAGGTCCTCTAACCCAACCCCAAAGGGTTCCAATCCTCCTACCCCAACCCCGAAGGAAGCCCCCGGTCCTCAAAGGCCCCCCAAGCTCCCAAAGGGCCACCGGCGCCCCCAAAGGCCCACTCAGACCCCCAAAGGCCATCCCCGGGCCCCCCAAAGGCCCATCGAGCTCCCAAAGGACCAACGGGGTCCCAAAGGCCCTCCACCGGTCCCCAAATGTCCCCCAGGCCCCTAACTGTCCCCCCGGACCCCAAAGGCCCTCCCTGTGCCCCAAAGGCCCTCCGTGTGCCCCCAAAGGCCTACCTCCGGCCCCCAACGGTCCCCCGGACCAGAGAAGTGCCGCCGGGATGCGCGGCGGGCCAGGAAAGCGCCGCAGGATGCGCCGCAGGTATGCACGACGGGTCAGAACAGCGCCGCAGGGGATGCGCCGCAGGGAGGCACCCCAGGAAAGCGCCGCAAGATGCGCCGCAGGGATGCGCCACAGGGAGGCACCGCAGGAAAGCGCCGCAGGATGCGCCGCAGGGATGCGCCGCAAAAAAAAAGTAAACTAAAAAGTAAAAATTTCGAAATTTTATCCCCCAAACGCCCTCGTCAGACCCCCAACGGCCCTCCCCTGGTCCTCAAAGGTCCCCCGGGCACCCAAAGGGCCAACCGGCCCCCAAGGGTCCCCCGGCCCCCCCAAAGTCCTCCCCCGGTCCCCAAAGGTCCACTGGGCTCCCAAAGGTCCTCCCCCGGTCCCCAAAGGTCCAATGGGCTCCCAAAGGCCCTCCCCCGGTCCCCAAAGGTCCCCCGGGCTCCCAAAAGACCACTCAATCCTCAAGGGCCCCCGGCCCCCAAACACCCTCCCTGGGCCCCAAAGGTTCTCCCCCGGTCCCCATACAAGCACACAAAAACTTACACACACACAAAAACTTACACACACACACAAAAACTTACACATGCACACGAAAACTTACACACACACACACCAAAACTTACACACACACACCAAAACTTACACACACACACACAAAAACTTACACACACACACACACACAAAAACTTACACATGCACACGAAAACTTACATGCAGTCAAAAACTTACATACGCACAAAAACTTACACACACACACACACACAAAACTTACAAACACACACACACACAAAAACATACACACACACGCCAAAACAAACACACACACAAAAAAAAACACACAAAAACACACAAACAAACAAAAAAACACAACAACACAATCAAACACACACACACACACACAAAAACTTACACACACACACACACACAAAACTTACACACACACACACGAAAACTTACACACACACGCCAAAACTTACACACACACACACACACACACACACAAACTTATACACACACACACACAAAAAACTTACACACACAAAAACTTACACACACAAACACACACACACACAAACTTACACACACACACAAAAACTTACATCCACACACAAAAGCTTAGACACACAAAAAACTTACACACACACAAAAACTTAGACCCACACGCAAAAACTTACATGCACACAAAAACTTACATGCACACAAAAACTTACACACACACACAAAAACTTACACACACGCACAAAAACTTACACACACACACAAAAACATACACACACACACACATATGAAAACTTACACACACACGCAAAAACTTACACACACACGCAAAACTAACACACAAACACAAACAAACTTACACACACACACACACAAAAAAACTAAAACATTCACACGAAAAATAACATTAAGAAAAAAACAAAAAATCACACACAATCAAAAACACAAACAAACACAACAACAAATAACACACAAACACACACACGAAAACTCACACAAAAAATACAACAAATACACACACACAAAAACTTACACAAAAACACACACAAACACAAAAAAACTTACAAATTAACACAAAAAAAACTCACACACATATGCACAAAAACTTGCACACACACACACACACACAAAAAAAAAAAAAACAAACACGAAAACAAACACACACACGCCAAAACTAACAAACACAAAAACTAAAACACACACACACACACAAAAACCCACAAATGCACACGAAAACTTACATGCACACAAAAACTTACATGCACACAAAAACTTACACACACACACACACACACACAAAACTTAAACACACAAACACACCAAAACACACACACACACCCAAAAACTAAAACACACAAAAAAAAAAAAA